>NW_028020174.1:0-682 GCF_054177405.1 Leptonychotes weddellii
AGAAAAGAAAAAATGACCAAAACCTTTCTAAATAATGAAAACTATAATCCCACAGACCCAGAAGAATCTGGCTAGCAGAGAAGAAATGGAAGTAAGCTATTATAGTTTTCTTAAACTACTATGATGGGGCATAACATTACTCAAAGGTGGACTGTGATGCTTAAGTCATATACTTTAAACCCTAATCACTAAAATAGCAGAACTAAAGAGTTATAGCTAGAGTAAGCAAAATACATACATATACATACTCACATAAATAAAGCTAAATCATAAAGATTACTTGATTAATTTAAAAGAAAGCAGAAAGAGGAGAATAGGAGCAAAAAGCAGAATAGACAAATGGAAGTCAAACAATTCGATGACAGATTCAAATCAACTACATCAATAATCACATTAAATGAAAATGCTATAACAGCCTCAATTAAAAGGAAGTGGATGAAAAAGGAAGACCCAACTATATGCCACCTATTGAAAAAATACACTTTAAGTGTAAAGACACAAATTTTTTAAAAGGCCAGAAATATGACAGACCACACTAACAACTTGACAAAAGAATGCTGAGCCGGACTGGCTATATTAATACGAGACAAAATAGACTTCAAAGCAAAAAACATTAGCAGCAATAAATTAGGTCATTTTATAATGATAGAAGGGTCAATTAAAAGAAGCATAACAAACCTAA
>NW_028020175.1:0-682 GCF_054177405.1 Leptonychotes weddellii
AGCAGTCAGTCACTCCCGTCTCCTTGGTCTCCGGCCACACTCCGTGCTTACCCGGCCTGTGACCGAGTGTTTCTATCTCTGGCACCCGACCCCGGGTGGAGTCTCCAAACCCAGCAGATCCCTGTGGTGCGCTCCCGCGCCGCTCCTACCGGGGAAGAAGGTGAGTCTCCCCGGATCTGCCGCTTGTTGGGTCCCTGCTGGAGGAGCAGTGGCCCGACTGTGCCGTGGATCACGGTTTATGGCAACCCCGAGCTGAGAGCCTGCGCCTTGGCTCCGTCTCTGCAGCCGTCTTCCCGCTCCGATACCTGGGATCTCTGCCGCACTCAGGCACCCCCGGTCTTTCCATGACCCCGAGGGTCCTGAGACCGCACTGTCCCACGAGAGTTCCACCCCCAGCTTAGCCACCAGAGTGACGTCCATCAGCGGAGCAGACTTCTAAAAGTTCCGATTTTGTGCTCAGCGGCTCTATCACTTGCCAGAAGTGGCCGACGGAGGCCCCTCCCCCGCCGTCTATCCTCCCGAATATCGCCTCGGATTCACTTCTCCGCACGTCCTACCTTCCAGAAAGTGGTCGCTTTTCTGTTCAGAGAGTTGTTGCTATTCTTTTCTTCGATCTCCTGTTGAGTTTGTAGGTGTTCAGAATGGTTTGATCCCTATCCAGCTGAATTCCTGAGAGGAGACG
>NW_028020176.1:0-682 GCF_054177405.1 Leptonychotes weddellii
TATGGTGAGCACTGTGAATTGTGTGAGACTGTTGAATCACAGATCTGTACCTCTGAAACAAATAATGCAATATATGTTAAGAAAAAAAAAAGAAGAAGAAGAAGAAGGTAGCGGGAGGGGAAGAATGAAGCGGGGGAAATCGGAGGGGTAGACGAACCATGAGAGACGATGGACTCTGAAAAACAAACTGAGGGTTCTAGAGGGGAGGGGTTGGGAGGATGGGTTAGCCTGGTGGTGGGTATTGAGGAGGGCACATTCTGCATGGAGCACTGGGTGTTATGCACAAACCATGAATCATGGAACACTTCATCTAAAACTAATGATGTAATGTATGGGGATTAACATAAGAATAAAAAAATTAAAAAAATAAAATAAAATAAAATAAATAAATTTTTAAAAGGAAAAAAAAATGAAATAGAAGGAAAATTTCCAAGCTCATTCTACAAGGCCAGCATTATCTTGATTCCAAAACCAGACAAACACCCGACTAAGGAAAGAGAATTATAGTCCAATATGCCTGATGAACATGAATGCAAAAATGCTTAACAACATACTAGCAAATCAAATCCAACAACACTTTAAAAGAATTATTCACCACAGTTAAGTGGGATTTATTCTGGGCTGCAGGTGTGTTTCAATACTCACAAATCAATCAACATGATATACAACATAGATAAAAGAA
>NW_028020177.1:0-682 GCF_054177405.1 Leptonychotes weddellii
TGATTGACTTATTTTGCTTAGCAGAATATCCTCTAGTTCCATCCGCGTTGTTTCAAATGGCAAGATTTCTTTTTTTTTTTTTTTTTTGATGGCTGCATAATATTACATTGTGGGTGCAGCCACTCTGGAAAACAGTATGGAAGTTCCTCAAAAAGTTGAAAATAGAGCTACCCTATAACCCAGCAATTGCACCACTGGGTATTTACCCCAAAGATACAAATGTAGGGATCTGAAGGGGTACATGCACCCCAATGTTTATAGCAGGAATGTCCACAACAGCCAAACTATGGAAAGAGCCCAGATGTCCAAAGCATTTCTTTTGGACATGAAGAGTCTGTGATTTGTGACACCCTTGAAAGTATAGGGCTTTTCCTGTTTTATATCTGTTTCAGTATCTACCATGTTCAAAAACCTAAATGAAATGGGACAATGAAAAAATGTGGTTTCCATGAATAATGAGTAATAATTCTGAAGTTTGACACTCTGAATTAAGATCCAGGTTGCATTCAACTTCATTTATAGTCACGTACCATATTGGTTAGAACATTCCAGCCAAGTATGGGTCTATCAGGTTTTCAATTCCAAGATTTCCACTACCTTCCCAAGATGATAAAATCAATGTAACTTTATCGTACTATCACACAAGGATTCCAGTTGGTCCTCACAACAATTCTGTAAGTTG
>NW_028020178.1:0-682 GCF_054177405.1 Leptonychotes weddellii
GTGACTCACAACTGCAATGGTCAGCTGTGGCCGCTACTGTGGTATTGTTCTCTGAGTCTTCTCCGTCCGAGGCCCAGACTGAAACAGCCGTCCCCATCAAGAACGTGCTTGCTGTGCTCTCAGCAGCGGGAAAAGAGCAAGAGGGCCATTAGGAAGTCACAGTGCCCCATAAGGTGTTTGCCCGGTTGTGGTACACAGATCATCTGTTCACATGCCAGTGGCCAAAGCAAGTCACATGACCAGGCCCAATGTCGATGGATATGGGATGCATCTTCCTCCCATAAGAAGGCCAGCCCTCATATGGTAGTGGGCAAGATGTATGATTTCCTTACAAGAAGGGGGAATGAGTTGCTGGGAATGGAGATAAAATCTTACCACGATCCTCCGGGTGACTCTTAAAAATCCACCTAAAATGATTTTGAGGCTTTTCATTTACATAAGATTCAATGTATGCACTGACTTGGAAATACTACACCTCTTACAGTCTTTGACCTCCCAGCCAGAAGCGTGCATGACAAGCAGGATATCATAATATCATAAATATCCTGCCTCTCTCACACTCTGTGTGTGTGTGTGTGTGTGTGTGTGTGTATCCACCATAAAGAGGAGCATGTTCCCCATTTGGATTAAAGAGCTAAGTATAAAGATATCATATCATAGAACTAAAAAAAAAAATTATATC
>NW_028020179.1:0-682 GCF_054177405.1 Leptonychotes weddellii
GATGTAGAAACAAGGTGTTCTGTGGCTGCGGAGATGAGAGCAGGATCTCAGCTGGGACCTGGATATCAGCATCAGGCACAACCCAAGCGCAAGAAACCATGACCTGACAATCTCATTTGTGTTGGTGATTTCTCCAAAGCCATGCCAGGAGTCTTCTGAGTCATCTCGCAGCTTTGTTGACTATCACAGACCTCAGATACATCATACACTGGTGCAGATCAGAGATCCCCCTATGGTTCCAAAGATATCTAGGATTCAGCACACTTTTCATATTCCATGCCTTGCCATATGAACTTTTTGTTTTGTTTTGTTTTGTTTTCTTTTTTTTTTTCATTTCCTTTGACCATTTATTTATTTATTTTTTTATTCTTATATTAATCCCCATACATTACATCATTAGTTTTAGATGAAGTGTTCCATGATTCATTGTTTGTGCATAACACCCAGTGCTCCATGCAGAATGTGCCCTCCTCAATACCCACCACCAGGCTAACCCATCCTCCCACCCGCCCTCCCCTCTAGAACCCTCAGTTTGTTTTTCAGAGTCCATCGTCTCTCATGGTTCGTCTATCCCTCCTATTTTCCCCCGCTTCATTCTTCCCCTCCCGCTACCTTCTTCTTCTTTTTTTTTTTTCTTAACATATATTGCATTATTTGTTTCAGAGGTACAGATCTGAGATTC
>NW_028020180.1:0-682 GCF_054177405.1 Leptonychotes weddellii
TTTTTTTTAAAGATTTTATTTATTTATTTGAGAGAGAATGAGAGAGAGAGAGAGAGAGCATGAGAGGGGGGAGGGTCAGAGGGAGAAGCAGACTCCCTGCCGAGCAGGGAGCCCGATGTGGGACTCGATCCCGGGACTCCAGGATCATGACCTGAGCCGAAGGCAGTCGCTTAACCAACTGAGCCACCCAGGCGCCCCAAAAGCAATAACTTTAAAAAAAAAGATAGCCTGTACTTTTGTGTAACCATCATTTGTGATTTTCGTGTAATATACAAATTGCTTGTAAATTGCCACAAACAGTAAGAATTTCCTGGTTTCTTAAGAATTGCTATTTTGTTAAAAAGTTGTCCTAGGTTAAGTAGTGTGTCTAGGAATTGTCAGTGAGCACGGCAGTCCTACAAATTCACTGAGCTCTTTGGTTAAGCCTTTTCCTGGAAATAATAAATTTGGAAAGAGATGCTGTAATTAATAGTGGTTAGATTTGGGGCGCCTGGGTGGCTCAGTTGGTTAAGCGACTGCCTTCAGCTCAGGTCATGATCCCAGGGTCCTGGGATCGAGTCCCACATCGGGCTCCCTGCTCGGCGGGAAGCCTGCTTCTCCCTCTCCCACTCCCCCTGCTTGTGTTCCCTCTCTCGCTGTGTCTCTCTCTGTCAAATAAATAAATAAAATCTTTAAAAAAAAA
>NW_028020181.1:0-682 GCF_054177405.1 Leptonychotes weddellii
TGTGATCTATCACACTGATTGATTTGCGTATGTTGAACCACCCTTGCATCCCGGGAATAAATCCCACTTTGACGTGATGGATGATCCTTTTAATGTATTGATTGATCCTATTAGCTAGGATTTTGTTGAGGATTTTGCAATCCATATTCATCAGGGATATCAGTCTGAAATTCTCCTTTTTGATGGGGTCTTTGCCTGGTTTGGGGATTAAGGTAATGCTGGCCTCATAGAATGAGTGTGGGAGTTTCCCTTCTGTTTCTATTTTTTGAAAGAGCTTCAGTAGAATAGGTATTATTTCTTCTTTGAATGTTGGTAGAATTCCCCAGGGAACCCATCAGGCCCTGGACTCTTGTTTTTTTGGGAGTTTTTGATCACTGCTTCAATATCCTTACTGGTTATTGGCCTATTCATGTTGTCAATTTCTCCCTGTTTCAGTCTTGGCAGCTTATAGGTTTCCAGGAAGGCATCCATTTCATACAGATTGCTCAGTTTATTGGCATATAGTTGTTGATAATAATTTCTTTTATTTTTTTTAAATTTTTTATTGTTATGTTAATCACCATACATTACATCATTAGTTTTTGATGTAGTGTTCCATGATTCATTGTTTGTGCACAACACCCATTGCTCCATGCAGAACGTGCCCTCTTTAATACCCATCACTAGGCTAACCCCTCCTCGC
>NW_028020182.1:0-11082 GCF_054177405.1 Leptonychotes weddellii
GGTGGTGGGTATTGAGGAGGGCACATTCTGCATGGAGCACTGGGTGTTATGCACAAACAATGAATCATGGGACACTTCATCTAAAACTAATGATGTAATGTATGGGGATTAACATAAGAATAAAAAAAAAAGAATAATGTGTACTTCATGAACACAGACACAAAATGTTAGGACTATTAGTCAAAGGGATGTTTAATAGTAAAGTAAAATTGTAAGCAACTTGGAGAAGGGGTATCAAGAACTGTTTTTCCTGCCTACATTCAATCTCTGATATTTTGAATCGCTTTGATGGTCATACATTTTGTAGTTCCATCTTATTGTTCAGAAAGCATCTATTACTTCCCATATGTCAGAGATAAGAACCATCTTCACAGACAGGAAACATTTAAGTTCTTCAGAGGCAAAAGACCTTCTCGAATTAAGTGTTCAGGTGCCAATACTAGATTAGCAGATTTTAAATCTAGTTTGCTTACCAGTTTGGGGACCTCAACTCTGGTGTTTTCATAAAATAATGACAATCAATACTTACTCCATAGGGGTTTTTATAAAGATAAGGAGATGATGTATGAAAGCATTCAGTACAATGTCTGGCAGGTGCTCAGCACTCAGTAAATCTTAGCTGATGTTAATATGATCTCCAAAGCATGAAGTCACACACCCTGGTCATGGTGTGACTATAGAAGGTCACAGATAAGCCAAATCTCCTCATCAAAGGGCCATGTGGACTTCTTCTCCTGCCCATCAACTCTAAGATACACATCTCTTTCAAATTAGAATGGATTTCACATTACTAACAGCTGGGCAACAGTCATGACTTTGATGTTATAGCCTCTGAATGTGCATCAGAACTTGCAGAAGGAGCATAAATAGCTTGGAAGCAAATTCCAGAAGTAACAATGGAGTAGCTTTGGTAACATGTTACAATTCCAACACCATAGTCACAGAGGATGATGTTCTGCCAAAGGGGGGGGGGGGGAGAAGATTTCAAACTCCAAATGTGATTCTGAAAAATCAGATAGTGTGGAGAAATTAACCAATGCACTTCACCTTTATCCTTTTTATGTATACACATAGATGATATTGGATAAAAATCTATTCCTTAAAAGTATAAAACAATCTTCCAATAAATATAAAATGAAAACTTCAAGTGATAAGAAAACATTGTAGTATCATTTAATTGGTAGTTTTTCCTTTGTTGGACATTCATAATTAATGTTGCAACTTGCAGTTGATGGTATTTTAGATTCTTTAGACTTCATTGTGTAGACTGTCATAAAAAGCTATTGGGAGTAAATTGCAGAATATGTTACAATGTTATACTGAAACTATGTAGAGACAATTTGTCCTTCAGAGAGCCTGATTCCTATGATATGATGGATGTAATGTGATCACTCAGATCTCCAAAGATTATTCCAACACAATTACTGTGTTTTCCAGGATCCTTAGATTCAGAGTTGCAGGAAGGATGGGCTTTGGAACTAATAACAAAATGCATTTTTGAATGAGATACCAAGTTAGGTGGATAAAAGCTCAAGTAGAAATAATGTAAATCATGGTTTGTCTTTAATCTAGACACCTCACTCAAAAGTAGACCATAGCTCCCTATCATCAGCATAGACTGCTTATCTTTTTTTTTTTTTAGATTTATTTATTTATTTGGGAGAGAGAGAGAGAGAGCGGAGGGAGGGGTAGAGGGAGAGAAAGAAAAGCAGACTCCCTGCTGAGCGTGGAGCTTGACGTGGGGCTCCATTTCACAACCCCGAGATCATGACCCCAGTCTAAATCAAGAGTCGGATGCTTAACCTAGTGAGCCACCCAGAGACCCCCTGCCTATCTTTTTTTAAAGGATTCCATGACTGACCTCTCTCAACCTATCCAACTCTATCCCTGAACCTTCTTAATTATATATCTTTTCTAGTATAATTTATCACTCAAACCTGGCATATATTTGAGAATGAAATGGGGAGCCATTAAAACTGGGAGGGGGGCAATTAAACAGTAAAAAGAAAGAATGGAAGCTTTTAAAGCTATTAAAAATGTTCTTGTTGTTGGGGCAATAAATAAAAATAGGGACTGTCCCAGGAAAACAGGACATATGTTCACTGTATTTATCTGCTCCAACTGGAACAATTTCTTCAGTGAGCTTCACAGACATCATACCCAGTCCCCTTTGGTAACTTTTCTTGGGCCATGCTTCTTCTTTTCCTCACTAGGTATTGATTCCTCACTTCATATTTTTGGATATTCAAATATGACAGTTTGACCCCAAGATAGGAGTTTCCTTGAACAATCTTTCTCAGTGAGAATCTTCCATGAAGCATTATCCGATTCAGGACTGGGGTGAGGATGGGTAGGGGATGAAGAGGAAAGTGACTTTTTTCCCTGGCTTCATTCCAGGGTATTATTTTATCTCATTTAAATCTCACAGAAACTTTGTAAAATAATTTTCTGATTCCCATTTCAGGGATTCAGTCACTAACATTAACACAGCTCATCAGTGGCTGGACTGGGGTTCAAACTATGGAATACCTGACTCCAAAGTAAAATATCTTTCTGGTATTGCCTCTTCTGTAATAATGTGTTTTTATCATTTTATTTTACTATGTGTTGTCCCCACAACTAGATTATAAACATTTGAAGTACAACTACTTTTTCAAAATTTCCCACAATATTTATCCTAATGGTGAAGACACAGGAGACAGGTATATAATTTACGTCATTGTGAATTTAAGTATAAATTAAAAGTATGATTACAGTAATTTCCACAGTTCATCTAGATTAGAAGTAGGATTAAAAATAAACAAATTTAGTGATTATTTCCATAATGCTATCCCTTGGGCGTAGGATGATTTCTCTGTAAAATGCCTTTATTTTCATTACCCAATTTGATTTTCACAATTAGGAGGGTACTATTATCCTCATTTGACAAATAAAGAAACTGAAGCTCAGAGAGATTAACTGGTATAATGAGACACTGTGGAATAATGGAAAAGAGATAAATTTTCAAGCAGAAACAGTATTCATTAAGTATTGCTTTGGACACTGTTATTTTCTAAAGCTCTGAAATGTAGAATCGTGCAAAATGGCATTTTTAAGGGAAAATGTCAACTGCTATAAAAATAAAATTTAAAGTTTAGCTGTGATTTATATATAACCCTAGAGATTTTTATCAAGATTTTCTCTTAAGGAACCCAGTTGTGAATTTTAACCAGTCAATTTCTACTATAAAATAAGTACAAGCAGATTTTATCAAGCACTTGCTAATAAATGCACTGATAAGGGTTTGTTGCTTTTAAAACAATATGTTATTAGAAAATAAAAATAACTTTTCACATAGTCCTAATGCTTAGAAATCCCACAGAATGATGTATTTTATCAAAATTTTCATTTGGAATATCAAGGAAATACAGAAATAACATGAAATTATAAGTAATGAACAACATCCTATCACTTATTTTTTTATTTTATTTTATTTTTTATTAACATATGATGTATTATTTGTTTCAGGGGTATAGGTCTGTGATTCATCAGACTTACATAATTCACAGAGCTCACCATTATGAGGCACTTGTGTCTGCACTTTGGGAAAATGGACATAAAGTGTCATTAAAAGAAAAACAGAAAAATATGAACATAAATAGTGTAGAAGGATTTCATTTTTAGTTCTACATGTGAGGAGCTTGAAAGTCACCACTCTGTCCTAACAAGTAAAAAGCTGAACTAACTGAAAAATCAATTACTTTTCTAGGATCTGTAAGAGAAGTGAAGACATGGGGCAAGCCCCACTGCTCCCAAGATTAGAGAGACCACAGGTGAATGGACAGAATAACAGCTTAGCAGAGCACAGACTCACAGGCAGAAACTGTATCCACACAAAACCTAGGGTCGACATCATAATTAATGGTGAAAACTTGAATCTTTCCCACTAAGATCTGGTACAGGGCAAGGATATCCATTCTAACCATTCCTTTTCAACATCATACTGGAATTCTTTACTAACACAATATGGCAAATGAATAAATAAATAAAAGATATACAGTTTAAAGGAAGACATAAAGCTGTTATTGTTCATAGATGACATGATCATCTCTGTAGAAAACCCAAAAAGTTTGATAAGAAAATCTCTTGGAACTAATAAACAATTATAGCAAGGTAGCAAGATACAAGGTTAATATACAAAAGTCAATTGCTTTCCTGTATACTAGTGATGAACAAGTAGAATTTGAAATTAAAAACACAATACTATTTACATTAGCACCCTCAAAAATGAAATACTTAGGTGTATATCTGACAAAGTATGTACAATATCTAGAGGAGGAAAACTACAATACTCTGATAAAAAAATAAAAAAAACTAAACTTATGGAGAGATATACCATCTTTATGGGTGGGGAGACTCACTGTTGTCAAGATGTCAGTCCTTCCCAACTTGATCTATGAATTCAGTGCAATCCCAATCAAAGCCCCAGCAAGTTATTTTGTGGACAGAGACAAACTGGTTCTAATGTTTGTATGGAGGGGCAAAGATCTAGAACAGCCAGTGAGACACTGAAGAAGAACTAAGTTGGAAGGCTGATGCTACCTAACTTCAAGAGTTACCATAAGCCTATAGTTATCAAGACAGCATGGTATTGGTGAAAGAATAGACAATAGATCAGAAGCCAGTTTCTTAAAAAACTAAACATACTCTTACCATATCACCCAACAATTTATACTCTTTGGTATTTGCCCAAAGATTTTGAAAAATTATATCCACACAAATACACATACAAGGATATTTGTAGCAGTTTTATTCATAATTGCCAAAACTTGGAGTCAACCAAAATGTCTTTCAATAAAAGAATGAATAAGTAAATAATCTTTGATACATCTACACAATGGACTATTATTCAGTGCTAAAAAGAAATAAGCTTTCAAGGGATGAAAACACAAGGAGGAATCTTAAATTCACATTACTAAGTGAAGAAGCCAATCTGAAAAGTCTACATACTATATGATTCCAACTGTAGGACATTCTGGAAAAGACAAAACTGCACAGACAATAGAAAGATCAGGGTTACCAGGGGTTGATGGAGGAGGAATGAATAGTCACAGTGTAGAGGATTTTCAGGGCAGAGAAAATACTCTGTATGATACTATAATGATGGAAACATAATATTATAAATTTGTCCAAACACATATAATGTACAACACCATGGAAGAACCCTAATGTAAGCTATACTTCTGGCTGATTATGATGCGTCAATATAGGTTCATCAATTTTAAAAATATGTACCACTGTGGTGGGGAATGTTGATAATGGGGGAGGCTGTGCATATGTGGGGGCAAGGGGTATAGAGGAAATCTCTGTACTTTTCTCTCAATTTTGCTGTGAACCTAAATTTGCTCTAAAAAAATAATGTCTTTAAAAAGATTTGGAGAAAAGAATTTTGAGAAGAACCAAAGGATGACCCCATAGAGTCCTAAGCAAATGACATGTCAACACCAACCATCTGCAGCGGAGCAGTCTATAAGATAGAGTGCCCTTAAATAAACTATGGGAGCACCTGGTAGCTGAGAGGGGGCACAGAAAGGAGTGACAGAACCACAAGCATGGGAAGGTGACTATAGTGTCTGAGGGTCCCAAGTTCTCACAGTCATGGCGCTTGCTCTGTGCAGGTGGCTTCTTCCCCAGCTCTCTTTTGACCTTATCTTAGCAAGGGCCAATATTTTGCTTCCCAGACTGCAGTTGCCATCAGAAATCAGGATGCTGTTATGGCAGAATACCAGGTGCCATCCAGATGGGGGAAATATGATTCCTAGCACCTGCAGTGTAACCCTGACCAAGGAGAAGTTCCCTCTGGCATGTCCTTGATCTTTCCCAGAGCTATTCCTATATGCTATAGTCTCTTTGTTCACAGGATCTGAATGTGAGGACCATTTCTTCTCAATATACCCAAAGGTACTCACCACTGCCACACCCATGTCTGATTTTACCGAGTAATAATTCTTGTTCAGTTTCTACTTTGAGGAAAAAGCACTGCCAACTCCATAAATTTGGGAGTTTCCTTGATTTAACTCCTGAGCTGATCTTGGTCTATGTTGTCCTATAACTACCCCGACCTTACCCTCATTCACCCTCTGACGCTGTGCATGTGAATGTTGGGGTTACTCTGATGGACTCTATGAAAGCCCTTTGGGTAAGGGATGAAGTGCACTAAATTTTCACTACTAATCACTTGAAGAAAGTCAGGTTCTTAATAAGTAAAACCAGAACTCAGAAGATAAATCCTAGTGATGTAGGAAATGGGATTACCCTCTTTCTTCTGATTTCAATCTCTTGTGTCTAGACTCTAAAGAATGGATTCTAGAGGTGTGATCCTGGATAAAGATACTCAGATGGTGTTCTTCCTCTGGTGGCAGGTTGGGAGCAAGGAAATGATAGTACTCAAGAATATCCAAGACTCAATTTCTCTTGGAAACCTAATGAATTATTTTCACATGGTTTCCTTTTTATTGTCTATTATCTGCTGAAACATGAAGAACATTTTGTGTGCTGGCTAGAATTTTGTCTCAGCTAAGCCTCAAAGTGCAACATTGAAGGATGAAGCCAATAATGAGCATGAAAATGACCCTTTCCCACTCTTCCTACTTTCTTAATTCCAGAGATAAAATAGTCGTGATGGCAGCAGATCTCAGTGAGACATCACCACAGGGGCTACAAGGTGAATAAGTGTGTTTCCCCATTTAGAGAAATTTCTTTTAGCATGAATCCTGAAAAACCTGGCTTTTCTCTTCCTTGAGAGAGATTCAATTTTCCTTTCACTTGATTAACTCGAACTTAATTAAGTTACTAAATTACAAAATATTTTGTAGGACTAAATCTTATTGGTGGCTGTTTATCATTTTGGTGAAGATCTAAAACACATACCGGTCTTTATGGAATAATGAAGACTGACAAAACGAACAAAAAATTAAAAATCACAAATCTTTATTTAGATCTCAATCATAACATTGCCAATTAAAGGTGTCCAAAGAATGCAAGAATTTGTATTTTCTCATGCTCTTTTTTTGTGTGCTTATATAAGTTTTCTATAATTGGAACTGTTGCACAGATACAATTTTGCATTC
Organism: Leptonychotes weddellii; assembly: GCF_054177405.1. NCBI lineage: Eukaryota > Metazoa > Chordata > Mammalia > Carnivora > Phocidae > Leptonychotes > Leptonychotes weddellii. The sequence continues at coordinate 7,110 of NW_028020182.1, forward strand.
TTGCTTTTGACAGAAAATTAAGAATCCCATTTTGGTACATTGTTTCTATACTTACTCTTTTAAAAGTCTGACTCTTAATTCCTCCAATTTACAATAAACAGACACACAGATTAACAATATAAATAGTTTGTCTTCAGCTCATTTGTTTTGTTCTTGTACACATTTTTAAATCTCAGGAAATAGGATCCAAACAGCATCTGAAAACCTTTTGTAAGAATGGTTTTTAATTGTTCACAAGGAAAATGATGTTCAAAAAAATGGAATGACAATGGGAGCCACAGAACATACTAGTGCTGAAAAGAGAAGAGAAGCCAAATTGGTCTGGAAACTTCTGGTCTTGGAACCCGAGGCTGGTGAGAGAAAAGATATTAGGAAAAACAACTTTCTCCTCTGTCTTGGGAGACAAAGAAAACATACCTTGCTCTTCAGACTCCCTAGGAAGCAGCAGACTGGTGTTGCCAAGTGTGGCATTTCATACACAGTATAATATACAGGATGATTTCAACAGACTCATTTTATAGTTACACATTTATTTTAAAGGGCATTAGAAAAAAATATTACCAGTATTTCAAACACATATAATTTTAGGGTTATTTTGCTTAACACAAATATTGAAAAGTGAGTAGATTTAAAATCAACTTAAAGAAAAATATCAACCGTTGCTCTGTTGGTACATTGATGTGGTAAGAAAAAAAATGGTGGCATATGAATGACTTGAGACTGGAAACATTGGTAATAAAGGAGTCAGGAAATGATAATTGAGTTTCAGCTCTTTTGCTGATTGGCTGCACTTGTTGGCTGTAGATTTTGACATCATTATGACATGAGGATTTTAATTAGGCGATCACTAAGCTACCCTGTACCTTTGTGCTTTAGAGGAAACATGAAAATCACTTTGGATAAGAAACATGGAATCTTCTGTTTCTTGAAAAGTGATGATCTGACTGTGGTCTACCTTATCATGCTCTGTTCATCAGAACAGGTGATTAGCTAGATCCCCTCCTTTTCTCTAGGTGAACTGATATGCTGGATATGACAGAATCTGGAATTTCACTGTTCTCATTGCCTTGCATGGATAATATTTCCAGGCTTACCGCTCTTCCAAACCATGAAACAACATATAATAAAATTGTTGAAAAACAGTCAGAGGAAAAAACCTAAAGCAGCCAGAGATAAAAGATGTTACCTAGAGGTGGACAAAATTAAGAAATTCGCTGACATTAGAAACAATGCAAGCCAGAAGATGATGGAAATATCTGATATTTTTAAAGTGCTAGAATAAAAATAGAAACAAAATTATCATCCTAGAATTCTATGTCCAGATAAAACATCCTTCAAAACTAAAGGCTAAATAAAAACATTTACAATAAAAGGCTTAAAGATTTTGTGGCGGGGCGCCTGGGTGGCTCAGTGGGTTAAGCCTTCCTTCGACTCTTGATCTCAACTCAAGTCATGATTTCAGGGACATAAGTTCAAGCCCTGCTTTGGGCTCTACACTGCACGTGGAGCCTACTTAAAAAAAAAAAAATGTCACCAGCAGACCTTCACTGCAAGGAATATTGAAGGAAGTCTTCAAGTTGAAGGAAAATGAAATAGGATGAAAAGTCAAACCTACCAAAGGAATTAATAGCACCAGAGGTGGTTAAATATGTGGGTAAATATAAATGGAGAAGGATTGATTGTTACTTATTTAGCAACAATTTTTATATTCTACGTTCATTTTTAATGATGATAACATCAGATTTGGTTATTTTTCAGTGAAGAAGTTGTGTCCAAAGCTCACAACCTAGAGCTTGTCATTTCATTGGGGGTATTACATATTTGCAATATTCTCTGTTAATTCATTTTTAATAGTTAGATCCATTGGAAACATTTTGCTGAGTATGGGGGAGAAGAAGATAGGAAACTTGATAGTATATCCAATTATTGAACTCTTTACTTTGTTCTCATATAATTTTCCCTGGAATTCATAGGTAGGCTTCATAAATCCATGATAGAGATAAGAGACTAGACTCTGAGAAGTTAAGCAATGTGGCCAAGGTATAGAGTTATTAATTTGCTTCTCGAGTCCCAGATCCATTTAACTTTAAACACTTTATGGAGACACTGTGTTTTATTTTATTTTTATTTATTTATTTTTAAAAGATTTTACTTATTTTGGGGGAGAGGGGCAGAAGGAGAGGGAGAGGGAGAATCTTAAGCATACTCCCCACTGAGTACGGAGCCCAATGTGGGGCTTGATCTCAAGAAATAGCATCTCCTAAGTAAGCGAGTCACTATACACTCCTCTGGTTCTCAGTTTTTCTGTCTGCAGGGTGGGCAAAAGGGCCTGGATCAAATGGTACCTTTTTTCCCTCCCATCTCCAAATCTGCCATTCTAAGCCCAAGCACTGTTACTGAAGTGGTAGATTCATTCTGTACTCAACACCACTGGCCAAATGATCAAATAACAAAATAGTATTTGATGGCAAACAGGTAATTTATTCAATGGCCAGAGAAGGAACGGAGAAGGGAAGCTCATGCTCCAAAGGCATCTTCCCCCTGATTAGGTCTCATGGTCAGGGTTTTATGGGGTTAAGGTAAATAAGGGGCTGGTAAGGCTGACATCAGGTTTTTTTCCAGGAAGGGGGAGCCTTCTCAGGATCAGAATGCTGCCTTTTTTGTCCCTTAAATGGGTGCAGTAAGATCTATCACTGGCACTGGTAGGTATGTGGGGTTTTTTTCTTTATTATGTTATGTTAATCACATTACATCATTAGTTTTTGATGTAGTGTTCCACGATTCATTCTTTGCGTATAACACCCAGTGCTCCATGCAGAACGTGCCCTCCTCAATACCCATCACCAGGCTAACCCATCCTCCCACCCCCCTCCCCCTCTAGAACCCTCAGTTTGTTTTTCAGAGTTCATTGTCTCTCATGGTTCATCTTCCCCTATGATTCCCCTCCTTCATTCTTCCCCTCCTGCTATCTTTTTCTTTTTTTTTTTAAACATATAATGTATTATTTGTTTCAGAGGTATAGATCTGTGATTCAAGTCTTGCACAATTCACAGCGCTCACCAAAGCACATACCTTCCCCAATGTCTATCACCCAGCCACCCCATCCTTCCCATCCCCCAACACTCCAGCAATCCTCAGTTTGTTTCCTGAGATTAAGAGTTCCTCATATCAGTGAGATCATATGATACATGTCTTTCTCTGATTGACTTGTTTCGCTCAGCATAATACCTCCAGTTCCATCCACGTCATTGCAAATGGCAAGATTTCATTCCTTTTAATGGCTGCATAATATTCCATTGTATATATGGACCACTTCTTCTTTATCCATTCATCTGTCGATGGACATCTTGGCTCTTTCCACAGTTTGGGTATTGTGGGCATTGCTGCTATAAACATTGGGGTGCACGTACCCCTTCAGATCCCTACGTTTGTATCTTTGGGGTAAATACCGAGTAGCGCAATTGCTGGGTCATATGGTAGCTCTATTTTCAACTTTTTGAAGAACCTCTACACTGTTTTCCAGAGTGGCTGCACCAGCTTGCATTCCCACCAACAGTGTAGGAGGGTTCCCCTTTCTCTGCATCTCTGACAACATCTGTTTTTTCCTGACTTGTTAATTTTAGCCATTCTGACTAGTGTGAGGTGATACCTCACTGAGGTTTTGATTTAGATTTCCCTGATGCCGAGTGATGTTGAGCACTTTTTCATGTGTCTGTTGGCCATTTGGATGTCTTCTTTGCAAAAATGTCTGTTCATGTCTTCTGCCCATTTCTTGATTGGGTCATTTGTTCTTTGGGTGCTGAGTTTAAGAAGGTCTTTATAGATTTTGGATACTAGCCCTTTATCTGATATGTCATTTGCAAATATCTTCTCCCATTCTGTCAGTTGTCTTTTGGTTTTGTTGACTGTTTCTTTTGCTGTGCAAAAGCTTTTTATCTTGATGAAGTCCCAATAGTTCATTTTTGCCCTTGCT
>NW_028020183.1:0-682 GCF_054177405.1 Leptonychotes weddellii
CTCTCCCTCTGACCCTCCCCCTTCTCATGTGCTCTCTCTCTCTCTCTCAAATAAATAAATAAAATCTTTTAAAAAAAATAAACAAACACTTATGTTTGGGAGGTGCTGCTATGAAAATTCTGTTAAGAATATTTTGTTTCTTCTCCTTTGAAATGGCTCTCAATGTCACCCATACATTAAAAAATTCTTTTTTTTTTTTTCTCTTGGGGAAACACAAATCTTCCTGTCTTGAATATTTTGCAAATAGCCAAAAGGCCTGGAATATACTCCAGGGTTCCCAGGACAGAACCTTGAAAGGAGAACTGGCCGGGGAGGAGTCAATGGGATTAGCCGTGACCTTGGATCCTGTCTGAGCCTCGGTTTCCTCATTTGTAACATGGATCAGGCATGCGTTCTCGAAGGCTGTTACCAGTTCCAAATAGTTTGTGATTCTTTCAGAAGTAAAGCTGGTTAATTAGGTGGATGGGACTGGGTTGGGTCAAGAGTGAAGTGTGATTACAATGTAGTACAACTAATTTTCCTGTGTGGTTGCTAAATTGGGTCAAATGTTTTGAGCAATGGCAGCATTATTGAACTACCGCTACGTCTCCAGCGTTCCAAAGCCAAATGCAGGGCCCACTGGGACTTTGCAGGTCGCTGGCACGTCCCGCCTCAGCTCCACTAAGCACCTTAGCTGTGACGC
>NW_028020184.1:0-682 GCF_054177405.1 Leptonychotes weddellii
ATGTCTCCTAAGGCAAGGGAAACAAAAGCAAAAATAAACTATTGGGACTACCCCAAACTAAAAACCTTTTTGCATAGCAAAGGAAACTTCCATCAACAAAATGAAAAAGCAACCTACTGAATGGGAAAAGATATTTGCAAATGATATGTCTGATAAGGGGTTAATATCCAAAATACATAAAGAACTTAAACAACTAACCACCAAAAAACCTCCCAATGGGTAGAGGACATGAATAGACATTTTTCCAAAGACAGACATTTGACCAACAGATACATGAAAAGATGTTCAACATCACTAATCATCAGGGAAATGCAAATCAAAACCACAAGCAGGTATCACCTTGCACCTGTCAGAATGGCTCATATTAAAAAGACAAGAAATAACAAGTATTGACATGGATGTCGAGAAAAAGGAACTTTTGTGCACTGTTGGTGGAAATGTAAGTTGGTGCAGCCACTGTGGGAAACAGTATGGAAGTTCCTCAAAAAATTAGAAATAGCATATGCTCCAGTAATTCCACTATTGGGTATTTAGAAAACAAAACAAAAACATTAATTTGAAAAGATACATGCACCCCTATATTTATTGCAGCATTATTTACAATAGTCAAGATAGGGAAGTAACCCAAGTGTCCATCAATCGATGAATGCATAAAGAAGACGTGATACACACACACACACAC
>NW_028020185.1:0-682 GCF_054177405.1 Leptonychotes weddellii
TCCAGCAACCCTCAGTTTGTTTCCTACAATTAAGAATTCCTCATATCGCAATCTACACATTCAATGCAATCCCCATCAAAATACCATCCACTTTTTTCAAAGAAATGGAACAAATCATCCTAAAATTTGTATGGAACTAGAAAATACCCTGCATAGCCAGAGGAATGTTGAAAAAGAAAAGCAAAGCCGGCGGCATCACAATTCCGGACTTCCAGCTCTATTACAAAGCTGTCATCATCAAGACAGCATGGTACTGGCACAAAAACAGACACATAGATCAATGGAACAGAATAGAGAGCCCAGAAATGGACCCTCAACTCTATGGTCAACTCATCTTTGACCAACCTTTTTTTAAGATTTATTTTTAAGTAATCTCTACACCAAATGTGGAGCTCCAACTTCTACAACCCTGAGATCAAGAATCTCATGCTCTACTGACTGAGAGCCAGGCAGGTGCCCTGGTGTCCACCTTTTTTTAAATTAAAAAAAAAAAAATTGTTCATCTCATTTTTAAAGAAAAAAATAGAAAATAAAAAAAAGGAAGATAGCCACATCAATAATCCCTCCTAACCACGACTCTTCTTTCCATTTCTATTATACTTTCATTTTATGTTTCATGTATTTCTGTATTCTGTATTTTAATATATTCATGTTTCCTTTATATATATAAAGAATATGTTTG
>NW_028020186.1:0-682 GCF_054177405.1 Leptonychotes weddellii
AAGAGAAAGAGAAAAAAAATGGCGGCCAGAAGACAATCAAATCTCGTTTTAAAGGTCCTGGAAATAATAATAATAAAAACAATCTATTAACTCAGAGTTCTATAGTTTGTAAAAACCACTTTCAAAATGGAAGGAAAATGGAAACACGTTTAGAGAAAGCTAGTAAGAAGTGCCCACCTGAAACACGACGTCGGCGCCCTGGCTCACGAGGACGACTGAGCGGCTCCTGAACATCCCTCCTCCCACAGCTACGCTGGTCTACGGCTACGTTTAGAACCACTTTCTCTTACAGAAACCTAACGGCTGGCGGAGCGACACACCAGGCCACCGACGCGGGTAGGGCAGGCCCGGGCACAACCTGGCCATCGGCCCCCCACCTCTGCGGGTGCGGGGTGACCCGCAGCCAGGAGAGAACTCAAAACCCGGAGCCTCTCCCTGAGCAGCTAAGCGTTCAAACCCCACACGGGCATCCCAGTTCTCAGACACGCACTTGAAAGACAAGCCCCCACAACAAGCAATCCTGAACACCAACGGGGGCTCGCCCGGCAAGCCCCACGGGACAGCGATCTGAGAAAGGGCTCTTTTTTTTTTTTTTTTTTATGTTAATCCCCATACATTACATCATTAGTTTTAGATGAAGTGTTCCATGATTCATTGTTTGTGCATAACACCCAGTGCTCCA
>NW_028020187.1:0-682 GCF_054177405.1 Leptonychotes weddellii
GTGTTCCCGACGTGTTCCAGAGTCTGCACCCGTGGATGCACCAGACATGGTCTTTCCTCTCCAAGTGGGTGACAGGTATTGACACAAACGCTCATGCAACGGATTATTTTAGCTACTATGATAGAAATCTTGGGCGCCTGGGTGGCTCAGTCGTTAAGCGTCTGCCTTCGGCTCAGGTCGTGATCCCGGGGTCCTGGGATCAAGCCCCACATCGGGCTCCCTGCTCGGCGGGAAGCCCGCTTCTCCCTCTCCCACTCCCCCTGCTTGTGTTCCCTCTCTCGCTGTGTCTCTGTCAAATAAATAAATAAAATCTTTAAAAAAAAAAAAAAGAAATCTTAATTAGATATTGCATTTAATTCTGCAAGAATACTTCAGAAAGGCATAGAATAGCTGACTCTGGCTCTGTTTCAAAAGGCAGAGGTGGAAGGACAAGCCTATAGAGGGAGTAGCAACGCAGAGGCCCAGGAGTCTGAAAGAGCCGGGAGGGGCTGCAGGTCTAAAATGCTGGCGTGAGGGGCCACGATACAGGCCACAGAGGTGGGCACAGGAAAAAAAAAAAAAAAAAAATTAAAGGCACTGAAACCATGTTAAAAGTCCGTTGGAATTCACCTTGCAGTGAGGGCTGTGGAAGGGCTCTAAGTTAGTGGTGTGATATGGGCAGATTCACGTCTCAGAAAGATCA
>NW_028020188.1:0-682 GCF_054177405.1 Leptonychotes weddellii
GTGTTATGCACAAACAACGAATCATGGAACATTACATCTAAAACTAATGATGTAATGTATGGGAATTAACATAAGAATAAAAAAATTTTTAAAAAAAGAATGGGGGAAAAAAATCTCATGAATCTTTCATTATGGGGCTTTACATTTTTTCACCTATTGGCACATCATTTACTGAATGGGGATCACTAGGTCAAGCAGTTAACCAGAAGTCTTGAATCAGAAACTTGATGTATATTAGAGCTGGAGTCAAGAAAGCAAGCTTGAGTCTATATGTAAAATTATTTTAAAAACCCAGTGTCCCCACATCTGCTTTTTTATTATTTCTAAATAGCTTTGAGACTTTAAAATAGAAAATATTTTATTATATTTTTATTATATAAGCATGTTTATATAAGCATGTATAATTGGAGATTACTATTATCCAAAAAGAGTATGGAATCTCTTTTGAGTATATGTTTTTAGAAAAGGAAAAATTTTTATTGAATATGGTGTAATATAGTGGAGAAAGGAAATGGAAGGAAAAAACACCCCACTTATTTCAAGATTAATTTGGTACAAACTTCACTTATCAACTGCTATCTACCAGGAGCTGTGCTAAGCACTAGCAGCTCAGCAGTAAGCAAGAGACATGTCTGACTTCATGGCACTTACAATTTATTGGGGGATATGATTAATTTGATAC
>NW_028020189.1:0-682 GCF_054177405.1 Leptonychotes weddellii
GATCCCAGGACCCTGGGATCATGACCTGAGCCGAAGGCAGACGCTTAACGACTGAGACACCCAGGCACCCCGAAATACAAGCAATTATAAGAATATATCATGAGAACTATATGCCAACAAATTAGGCAATCTGGAAGAAATGGATACATGCCTAGAGACATACAAACTATCAAAACTGAACTAGGAAGAAATAGAAAACCTGAACAGACCCATAACCAGCAAGGAAATTGAAGCAGTAATCAAAAATCTCCCAACAAACAAGAGACCAGGGCCAGATGGCTTCCCAGGGAATTCTACCAAACATTTAAAGAAGAATTAATACCTATACTTCTGAAGATGTTTCAAACAGTATAAATGGAAGGAAAACTTCCAAACTCATTCTATGAGGCCAGTATTACCTTGATCCCAAAACCAGACAAAGACCCCATCAAAAAGAATTACAGACCAATATTACTGATGAACATAGATGCAAAAATTCTTACCAAGATACTAGCCAATAGGATCCAACAAAACATTAAAAGGATTATTCACCACAAGCAAGTGGGATTTATTCCTGAGCTGCAAAGGTGGTTCAACATCCTCAAATCAATGTGATACACTACATTAATAAAAGGCTAAGAACCATATGATCCTCTCAATAGATGCAGAAAAAAGCATTTGACAAAGTACAGTATCCTATTTT
>NW_028020190.1:0-682 GCF_054177405.1 Leptonychotes weddellii
GTCTTTGCGGGGCTGCAGCCCTAGAACCAAGCAACACGCACCCATTTCTGGAGTCCGGCCGCCCCGTGGTCCTCATCACTCAATCACTAAGCAACGGAATTCAGGCCCTATCTTCCGAGTTCACCACTTCTTCCTTTTCTTTCTTGGAAATTTGGATCCAAATAGCACTGGAATGGGGTTTTCCCTCGAAAGATAAATTTCTGGAGCCGTTTGCTCCAAATAAGGACTAGCTGGTCATTTGTGAGTGACCAGACCCCAGACCCAGGCAGATCATTTTCCCCTTTTAGAAATGCACCCCTTTTATCACAAAGACAAAAGATTCTCAATGTTGCTAAGAGAACAAAAAACGAGGCATATGTATGTTTAATAAAGTCAACACTTATGTGTACAAGATCTGCATAGAAAGGACAAAGTTGCTTATCAAAACTGCCAACACTCAGGATAACTTTAAATCTCAAGAAATTGTATTGTCTCCAAGACTTTGGTTTCAATTAACTATTTTAATTTATGAGGGTTTTTTAAGTTTTATATATATCACAATTACACAATTTGTCGATTTAGTTGGATAATTTGTCTTTGGACCATAACCAAAAAAAATACACTACTTCAGTTCTATTTCTGGAACAGGCCACCTAACCGTAACACCTACAACAGGAGAATCTTTCAATGTTCCAAGCAGTGT
>NW_028020191.1:0-682 GCF_054177405.1 Leptonychotes weddellii
AAAATATCTTTAAGGACAATTTGCTACTTTTTTCCTTTTAACTTAAAACTACTTCCAGTGGAGTCTGATAGAATACAGAAAAACAGTCATGGCTTATTCATGGAATTTTTCCAAACTCAAAGGAAAACTCAAGCTCAACTCAAAGGCAGTTTCAACATATACATTTGAGTATGATGTTTGTTCTGGATTTTTTCTAGTTCTTATGAGTTTGAAAAAATTCCCATTTTTTACTCCTAGTTGGCTAAGTATTTTAATATGAATAAATATTTTATAGAATGTTTTTCTTCATCTACTGAGGTGATTGTGTATATTTTCTCCTTCTGTCGATGAGGTGAATTACATTGTTTGACTTTTTAAAATATTTTGAATTCCTAGAATAAACTCAACTTGTGATGTATTGCCTTTTCTATATTGATGGATTTAGTTTGCTAATATTTAGCTTAGGATTTTGGCATCTGTGTTTGTAAGATTGGTCTTTGATTTTCCACTGTTGTAACTTTATTATCAAAGCCGACACCATACCAAGCTAGAAGAATTTATATAAGATCATTTTTTCCCTAAATATGTGGTAAAATTCATGGTGAAATTTACCATTTCTTTTGGTAGTTTCTTAGTTATGGACACATCTTTTTTAATCATTGTAAGACTATTCTGATTTTGGGGCGCCTGGGTGGCTCAGTTG
>NW_028020192.1:0-682 GCF_054177405.1 Leptonychotes weddellii
ACTCTGAAAAACAAACTGAGGGTTCTAGAGGGGAGGGGGGTGGGAGGATGGGTTGGCCTGGTGGTGGGTATTGAGGAGGGCACGTTCTGCATGGAGCACTGGGTGTTGTGCACGAACAATGAATCATGGAACACTTCATCTAGAACTAATGATGTAATGTATGGGGATTAACATAAGAATAAAAAAAAAAAAAAGAAAATAAGAAAAAAAAAAAAAAAAGAACAACACACTGTGTAAGTCAAGAGGCTGTAAAGAAAATCAGAAAGTGAGAAAAAGACAGTTCTCATATTCTTATGTTGTTCTCCTCAGGTAAGTCCCTTAAGTAAATGCTCATGGTGTCTGCCCTTGGTTTCCTCACACATAAAAGAAATGACTGAAAATTCTGAATATACAGTTTTGGAATGTCAAGTGGAGGTTAAGATGTAAACTGTGGAGTCCCACCCATGATAACATAGTACAGAAATTTTAAAGGCTTCTGATAAGAAGTGACTACGGTGACATGTCAGGGAAAAAAATATGCGAGACTATTTTTAAAGAGATTAATCTGAATCAGTACATGCACAAATACTGACACTGGGAATGGGCTGCACTATAAATACAGATATTTCTTCAACACAGACCTACATACATGCATAGTCCTTCTCCACAACTTTCAGACTCTACGGAGAGTGCTTGACACAAA
>NW_028020193.1:0-11081 GCF_054177405.1 Leptonychotes weddellii
TGTATGGCAACTCACAGGCACAATCATATGTGCATATTTGTGTTTTTTTAATCTACTAAACGCATTTATACATTGATACATATCAGTCCTTACAGAGAGTGGAAATTCTGCCCAGCTAGATTCCAAAGTCCTAGATTAGGTGAGAAGGCAACATGCCTCCTAAGGACAGTTTTACAACAGGATGCGTGGGTGCTGCTCCTCAGGTATCATCCTGACATATTTCTAAATTATTTACAAAGTCATTTGGTCTGACACAGGGTACTATGTTGAATGGAAATGCTGTGTATCCAGGAACCCAGGAGGGAATAAAATCACAGAACAGATACAAAGTTTTGGAAAGCAAAAAGAAAAGTGTGGTGTAGAAGGAGAATGCCCTGAGCCAAAGTTTCCTTGGCACCCTACCATCTTCATCAGCACCAATGTGAGAATTTAACTTTCTCTTACCCCCACCACACATTCCAAACTTCCCAGCACTCCCTATCTCAAGCATATGTCCTCCTCATATCTAGAACACCTTCATCTAATACATGAATAGTCTTATTTAATTCATTTGGGGGAGATGACTCTCATCTCCACAAACTTCATGGTGACAAATAAATGTCACATTACTTTATTTTACTCAAATTAAATAAATCTGACACTAACACTTCATCCCATTAGAGCAATGGGTTGTCTACACTCAGTAACGTTTAAGGAGGTACTTCATCCTTCCTGAACTTACATATGTCCCTAATCCACCACAGTAGCTACTGATATCTTCCTTTTCTAAGATGGCATCATCAAAGAGATCTTCCTTGTTTAAAGAGTTGTGTCACTTTCAAAATAAGCTTGAGGACGAAATTATGATCCCACCTTGGGGGGATTTCCTTGCATTTTCAAGGTTGTGCCTCCTCACCAGCGTCCTGGGCCTGGCATATAGGCCTCTTTGCTCACAGAATTTGAACACTTTAATTCCCACCTGGTCTCTGAAGTATCCAACTATTAAATTTCTCTTTCTGCCTATTTCCTTCCCTCCATAAGTATGATGCCTGAGCCTTGTCAGACCCACCCAGTCCCACAGGCAAGGATGCCAAAAGAGTTCATCTATCTTCTTGATAGGAAAGAAAGAGACCTGTAAGAAAAAATACATACACATTAATATTTCAGTAAATTATCTTCCCACATTGCAATTTTTCATGTAGATAGGCAGAATTGTTATTCCTTACCTTTCCTGGAAAAGAAGCAAAAAGGAGTCCCAAGAAAATACAACATCCTTTTACCTGCACTAATTCATAAGAAAGAGAAAAATGCAGTTTGCTGGGGCTTTATCTCCACCACAGAAGCTTTTAACCAAGAGAAAAAGAGGACAATTCAATAAACCAAGGATTTGTCATTTAGCACATTTTAGTTCTTTATTGAATCTAGTTAGGAATGCTAGTTAGGATACTAGTTTGAAATGATAGAAAGGAGAGAGAACAGATACAAAAGCCCTTTACTCTACATCCATGTCCTTTTATTTCTATGTTAATAGTAATTATTCACATAATTAACATTTGTTTTTATAACACCAATATTATTTTCAAAGTTTTATATGTACTATTCTTCTCTAAATTTTTTGTTGATAATCATGTTAGAGTAAAAAGAAAAGAAAGGAGTATTTTCTTATCTTTAGAGAGTGTCTAACATGTATGGTGATGTAAATTCTATTTTACTGAAACAACTAATAATAACACTGTTAATTTATGTTTGGAATGCAATCAGCCTGGCATTTTAACTTGGGGTATAGCTGTAAGTGTCTCACACATTTGTGTATATTGAACATTTTCAGTTAACCAAATTATATTTAATTTCATCCTGGGATATAGCTGTGGTTTGGTAACTTCTCCAGTGACAGTGACAAACTGGAGGAACACAGCCAGCTACGAAATTGCCACTTACTAAACCCCTCGTCAATGCACTTCTGTGTTCTTTGAAAAGAGTGATTTCATAGCCTTTTCTCTACAGTCCTAATGCCCTTTGTAAGATAAATACCCTCCTAAATGGTCACATCTGCTTTCTTTTGGCCCCAAAAATGCTTAGTCAATGAAATACGCCACCATAGCTACTTTCCTCACTTGACATTAAATCAAATTTTGTGGCAAAGGAACATCGAAGACCAAATTGTGTGTGCTATTCATATAATTTGGATTACTTCAAAAGTCATTTTATTTTCCCAAGGTCTTTAAGAGCAGTTACTTTCTCATCTGTTTATTCATTCATTTATTTCTTATTTATCAACAAATATTTATTAGATGCTTCCTATATGCCAAGCACTGTGTTAAGTGTTGTAGATACAAAGATTAATATGTCACAGTTCCTGCTCTCAAACAGTTTACAGTCTATTATGAGAGACAAATATAACCAAAGAATGATAAATACAGTGGGATTAGAGGGGTGAAGGTAAAAGTGATAGCAGGAAGGGGGAAAAAACTGTGATTAACTTTACTAGGGCCTGAGGATATCAGGGAATGTTTTACAGATGAGAACCCTCTAAAGCATGGTTGCACAGATGAATTTTCAAGGCAGATTAGAAGTGGGGGGGTCTTTGTCTGGTTTGGGGATCAAGGTAATACTTGCATGAGTTTGGAAGCTTTCCTTTGGAAAAAAGACAGTCTCTTCCATAAATGGTGCTGGGAAAATTGGACAGCCAGAATGAAATTGGACCATTCTCTTACACCATACACAAAGATAAACTCTAAATGGATGAAAGACCTAAATGTGAGACAGGAATCTGTCAAAATCCTAGAGGAGAATACAGGCAGTAACCTCTTCAACCTTGGCTGCAGCAACTTCTTGCAAGACACATCTCTAAAGGCAAGGGAAACAAAAGCAAAAATGAACTGTTGGGATTTCATCAAGATAAAAAGCTCTTCACAGCAAAGGAAACAGTGAACAAAACTAAAAGGCAACCTATGGAATGGGAGAAGATATTTGCAAATGACATAACAGATAAAGGGCTGGTGTCCAAGATCTATAAAGAATTTATCAAACTCAACACCCCCCAAAAAATAATAATCTGGTCAAGAAATGGGCAGAAGACAGAACAGACATTTCTCCCAAGAAGACAAACAAATGGCCAACAGACACATGAAAAATGCTCCACATCACTTGTCATCAGGGAAATACAAATGAAAACCACAATGAGATACCACCTTACACCAGTTAGAATGGCTAAAATTAACAAGACAGGGAAAAACAAATGTTGGCAAGGATGTGCAGAAAGGGAAACCCTCTCATACTGTTGGTGGGAATGCAAGCTGGTACAGCCACTCTGGAAAACAGTATGGACGTTCCTCAAGAAGTTAAAAATAGAGCTACCCTACAACCCAGCAATTGCACCACTGGGTATTCACCCCAAAGATACAGATGTAGTGAAAAGAATGGTTCTTCCAATGATAAAGACAAGAAATAAGACCTTAATGAAAGTAATAAAAAATAGGAATATTAAATAACAGAAAGGTTAAGTAATAAGAGGTTATTGGTTATGCTTATGAGAATCTAATAAATGACTGGTAGAAGATAATTGCATTATGTGTAAGACTAATTGCAAGTTTTAAAATAAAATTTGCAAGAATATTGACCTTTGCCTTTTTTAAATACTTCAACTTTTAAAATTGGCTTTTAGATTATAACACATTAAACACGAGCCATTTAGTTGTAGGTGGGCAGACTTATGTTTTTACAGTGACAGTCATTTCTTTTGCATTGCAAACAAGGTTATGATCCCCAGGAGATATTAAAAGTCCCATATTTCATTGGTATTTTATCTATTGTATGTGACCTTCAAGAACACAATTTATGGATAACTAAAGATATTTGGCTTCTGTAATTATAGCAAAAATATATTGATTACCTCAAACAATCTCTAAGCATCAGTGCTTATAGATGATCATGCCTAGCTAATGTAGATTTCATCTGAATTACAAGTATTTAACCTTATATAATAATTTACCCAAAACTCTGTTATCAATGTGATAAGAACAAAAATGAACAAAAACCTTTTTTATTTTATTTTTTTTTATTTGAGAGAAAGTAGAGGGAGCAAGAGAGAGAGAGAGAGAGCACAAGCGGGGTGAGAGAGAGGAAGAAGCAGACTGTCCACTGAGCAGGGAGCCCAATGTGGGGCTTGATCCCAGGACTTTGAGATCATGACCTGAGCCAAAAGCAGCCCCTCAACTGATTGCACCCCTCAGGTGCCTGCCCCCAAAATATTTTTAAATAGTTAAACATTAACTTAGGATGCAGTTCTGATTTTAATAAATGCATGCAAGCAGATAACAATATTACAAAAGATGTTTGTAATGTTCACTTAACATCCTTCCATATCCTAGTTTAAAGTGAAGGTATCAAGAAAAGGATGATTACTTGTATAATAAAATATGGCCATTGTATGGATCTTTACACCATTTTTTTTCATACCTGAGATATTGAATTTCGCTCTCTATCCTGATTGTTCACCAATTACCTTGTTAAAGTTTTATAAACATTAGAACTTATAAAAAGGAGAGAAGAAAGATTTGACCAAGTAAAATTGTGAAATCTAACAATAACAAAATATTAAAGTAACAAATGGCTATGGATTCAAATTACCACTGATAAAAATATTTACAATCAAATATTTAACAAAATCTATTTAGAAAAAACCCTAATAAAAATTACAGTCATAAAACAATTCCAAAACAGACTTTTATATGGCCAAAAAAGATTTGAGCAAAAATGTTTGATGGTATTAATAACCAACAATAGCAAACTAACATTATTTGTCTATCAGATTTGTAAAGCTATAAAAGGATAATATGATGTTCTCTTTTTTTAAAATTTTATTTGAGAGAGAGCATGCGTGCGAGCAGGGAGAGGGGCAGAGGTGGAGGAAGAGGGAGGGAGAGAGAGAGAATCTCAAGCAGACTCCACACTGAGCATGGACCCAATGCAGGGCTTGATGTCACAACCCTGAGATCATGACCAGAGCCAAAACCAAGAGTTGGACACTTAACCAACTGAGCCACCTAGACAACCCAAGAATGATATGACGTTCTCTTCATGCCTCAACACCTAACATGTTGGATTAGAAATTCATATAACCGGGCGCCTGGGTGGCTCAGTCGTTAAGCGTCTGCCTTCGGCTCAGGTCATGATCCCAGGGTCCTGGGATCGAGTCCCACATCAGGCTCCCTGCTCGGCAGGAAGCCTGCTTCTCGCTCTCCCACTCCCCCTGCTTGTGTTCCTGCTCTCGCTATCTCTCTCTCTCTGTCAAATAAATAAATAAATAAATCTTAAAAAAAAAAAAAAAGAAATTCATATAACCTCTCTGGAGGTCATTTTGACAGTAAATATTAAAAGACTGAAGAATTCACAAATCTCTTACTCATCAATTTTATGTTTGAGGAGTCATCCTAAAGCCAGGTGTTTTAAAGTGCACAAAATATGTTAAAATTAATGTTTCTCACAATGTTACATATAAACAAGAAAAAAATGCCATCTAAATTTTGAACAATAGATTAAATAATTGTGTTCTACAATCAGTAAATAATACTGTAGGTGTACATTTACCAGTTTTTGCAGTTGTTTGCTTTTTCTGATTAGTAAATAAAATTGGTTGCCAAGTTATAGGGATAGCAAAATCTCATTTAAAATTTATTAAAATGTACATGAAAGTGTATCTACAGAGCAAAAATTTATTAGATTTAATATAAAAAATTAAAAATGATTATATCTATATTACAAATTTTTGATATTTTCTTTATTTACTTTTATTGGTTGTATTTTAATGTTTTCCATAATGATTATGGAATATTGGCAGATTTTAAAGAGCACCAGAAATTAATATCAAGAAAGTCAGAAAGAAAGAAGAAAGAAAGAAAAGGAATATATATTAAGGTGGAAAAAAAGATAAGAAAAATACTATACCAAACTAATGGAAGCCTGCTTAAGAACATTTTGAGGAATATCAATGGAAAATAGAGAAACAAGATCATGGGGATCATGCTAAAGACCACAAGACTAGACAGAAAAAATCACCAATACAGCTCAGAGGTAAAATATAGCAATGATTACAAAAATGAACCATTTTGGAAAAGAGCCATAAAATAGTTTCTGGTTAGGAAGGTTCTTATTTACTAATTGGGGGGGATGATATATAGAAAGCCTAGAAATGATATTATTCCAGATAATGAGAGCTTTGCAAAATGAGGTTTAGAAGGGAAAAGAATCAGAATGCCCACATAAGCTTTGTCTAGGGAGAGGGCACTGTGCTTGAGGATGGAATGGGCTGCTGCTTTTAATGGATACTATAATAGCATTACAGGATTTAGAGAAGGGAAGAATGATAACTATATTAAAGTAGTGTTACATGAAAATTCTTAATTTTGCCCAGGTTGAAGGAACAGTAACTAAAAATTAAATATTTTATTATAAATAAGACATTTCAAAAAATTAGCAGTGATATAAAATGGAATGAGCAGCCTTTCAAGAATATCATTTTCCTCTTGGTGAGTTCCAACAAAGGTAAAGTGAATATTGTTGGTGTTGCTGTAGATTTCTTTATTAAATGAAAGGATGAATGGAATGATTTCCACATTTCTTCAAATCTGAAGATTGTTTGATCTGACAAAACATGTATAGACAATATTCAAATTCCAGCTTGAACTAGATTAACTTTCTTATTTCAATTCCAAAAGGCATAAAAATCCATCCCATTAAAGCACATGGAGGATTTTACATTTAGAGAGCACTCAAACATTAAATTTTTATTGAGATACTTGATCTACATCCAGTTGCTTGTTTTTGTTTTTGTTTTTTGAGGTAAGAGCACTTAACATAAGATCTACCATCTTTATGAAGTTTTAAATACAGTGTTGTTAATTATAGGCATAATGTTGTACAGCAGTTCTCTGAAGTTGTTCATCTGGCATAACTGAAACTTTCTACCCATTGAACAGCAACTTCTCATTTCTTCCTCCCCTCAGCCCCTGACAATCACCATTCCACTCTTTTTTTCGATGAGTTTGACTATTTTAGATCAGAAGAAAAAATTAGTGACCTTGAAGACAGATCATTGACATTATCTAGTCAGGGGAGCAAAAAGAAAAAGAATGAAAAAGAGTGAGGATTGCTTTCTAAAAAGGATTTACATTTAGATTTCTTAAATTTACGGTTGGAGTAGTCTGACATACTCAAGTTGTTCTCAGCTTAAAGTTTTCCAATTACTGAATTGAATATCAGTTTTTAAAGTTATTTTTAAAATAATTGAAAGTAAATAAAATTAAAACTCAGACTTGCCATTTGTATATGTCCAGACTCATCAATTATTGTACCCAATAAATATGTGTATGTAATTCTTTGTATATCAATCAAACTTCAATAAAACTGTTTAAAAAATACTAAGACTTTCAGTTGCAGTAGCCACATTTCAAATGCTCAGTTGCTAGATGTGGCTTAGTAGCTGCCTTCTTAGACAGAACAAGTCTGGAAGAACCCAGTATCTTCACTGCTGAATAAAGCCCTGGGCAATTTCCCTTGGTGGGGTTTTGTTGAAAATACATGGAAAGGATGATTGTAGAGTGGAGCTGCAATGGGAATGAAAGCCAGGAGACATTATTAAAGGGAAAACTGAACTTCTTCCCACTCTCTAAATATGTCATTTTAGCTCTTTCCCTTTTATCTCAAAATAATTTATATTCCTTACTTTTATGAAGATAGTTAGCCTGACTATATTTTCTATATGGGGTCTATGAAATCTCTGACTTTGCCATAGCTTTTACTTAAAAGCAAATATAAAAATATTTATTATTTATCTTGTACTATGTGACTTTTATTTCATTTAATATATATGGCAAACCCATTAAGTGGGATATAAGGAAATGGCAGTGCAGTAAGGTTATGCAACTAGAAAGCACCAGAACTAGAAGTCAAACCTAGGTCTCTCCAACACTTAACCATACTTACCTAGGCTCTTAATCAGTACTGAGTCATAGTGGATGGTATAGATCATTGATCAGCAATAGCCCACAAGAGAAGATACAGAGTAGAGAAGGCCCTGGGGCCTTCCTGGACCACTAAAATTCACTCCACTCGTAACTCTCTGAGTGAAGTGTTCACTGTCCATATAAAGGAATTCAGTTGTTGTGGTTGAGCAGTGGGAGTTAGGGTTAGGAAATTTTAATAAATCAAATGTCTGGGCTTGTGCTATAGCATTGAAGAAATAACTTAGAGTCTATAACAAAGGCAGTTCTCTCTCCTCTGTATTTCCCTGAGAATTGGCCACAAAACAAGAATAATAACAAGCAAGGGGAAAGAAAAAAATATGTATGCTACATATTCACCTTCTGATTTTTCCTTCAACGAATTAGATTTATCTCCAAAAATTTGCATTACAATTACAGCAATATGAAAACTAAAGAGAGCATTTTTTCTCCTGTGTTATCTGGTAGCCCAAAAGGCCAGCTGGGGATTTTCCTCTGAAATGTAATCTCAGTTACATATTTGTATTGCACACAAACAATTTATATTGTTGGGTTTTACCTGGAATTAGCCTGAGAAGGGGCACTGTGGGGAAGAATTTGACAAGTACTTAAGCAGGGCCAGATGTGGTTTGGGTTACATGAATGGAAAGCAATGACAAGACCTAATTTCCACCATGTAGGTTAAGGTCTGCTCTATGCTCATGTGAAATGTTTGGAGGAGAAGTGAATACTAATAAGATATTGTTGGATAATTACAATAATGTGACCATTCAGCAAATTCATAGGGCAGAAGCTGGGGGGGGGAGCTTTTTAATTAACTTTTACAATGTACCTGAATGTATCTTTAATCTGATCATTTCTTGCCTATTTTACTTTAACAGCTTTACTCTAAGTTACTCTTATCTGGTCAAAAGCCCTCTTAAGGAGTCTCCTTAAC
The DNA here is from genome assembly GCF_054177405.1 of Leptonychotes weddellii. Classification (NCBI taxonomy): domain Eukaryota; kingdom Metazoa; phylum Chordata; class Mammalia; order Carnivora; family Phocidae; genus Leptonychotes; species Leptonychotes weddellii. Next base: position 8,917 of record NW_028020193.1, read on the forward strand.
AACACTCTTGCCCTGCACTGTCCCTTTCCCACACAGCCAGGAAAATGCAAATCGGATTAGGCGATAGTCAGGCTAAAAGCCTTTCAGTCATTGTTGACTATGCTAAGAAAAACTTTGAAACTCATTTGCCCATTTGCCTTTCCCATTTACCCTTCAGACATCATCTCTTTTCTCATCTAATTATCATTGACCATACTTGAGTCATTATGGCTTTCTTTTTGTCATTTGAACACATTTAACTGGTTTCAAACAATCTCAGCCCCTTTGCACTTTCCATTACTTCTGATAGAACTACTGTTCCCACATTTTCATCTGTCTCCTTCCTCTCATCAGTAAGTCTCAGTTTAAATGCCACCTTTTTAGCTTCTGCCTATCTTTTTCATTGCTAAATCTCCTAGTAGGTGTCCAAAAAATGTTCAATGATATGTTCAATGATACCTGAAGATATTTTAATAGAAATGTATTGTCAAATAATCAAATTAATACATTCATTAACATGTATATTCCAAGCAAACTTATTTTATAATAATTATGCTGAGCTTATCAAAACTATCATTGGGTTAGCAAATGAGACTAGTTAAAGGAAATGGGTTTAAGAAATCCTTCTCCCCAATTGTGTGTTGGATCTGCCTAGCACTGACTAGAAAGCCAGTTATTAAAGTTTTAGAAATTTTGTGAGCTAAACACAGCCATTATTAAAAATCAAATTATACAAACTTATAAGTAAACAAAGTATGTTAAAAACAAATAAGATAAGCAAACCTGCTAATACTTAATTACTTTACTATATTCTAACTATAGTCTAGGCCAGTGAGGGCAAATGTTTTCAGTAAAGGGCCGGATAGCAAATATTTTGGGTTTTGTGGGCTATACAGTTTCCACCACAACTATTCAATTCTGTCTTTGTGGCAAGAAAGCTTGCACACAGACAATACATGAATGAATGGCTATGGCAGTGTTCGATAAGACTGTACTTACAAAAATAAATGACAAAGCCAAATTTGGCCCATAGCCCATGTCTTAACTGATACCTCATCTAGATTTTTGAGGTTTCTTGAATCTATCATAAACATATGGTAGAAATGTTCAAAAATGGTATAGCGCTATATATATCTCTTCCCAAATCCACATCTGGGACTTCACATTGGTAGCTTGAACTGGCTATGGTGGTAGTATGTGTATATGCTTTTGAAATTAACTTGTTTTAGGGCGCCTGGATGGCTCAGTTAGTTAAGCGTCTGACTCTTGATTTCGGCTCAGGTCATGATCTCAGGGTCCTGGGATCAAGCCAGTATCGGGCTCCGTGCTCAGTGGTGGGTCTCTCCTTCTGCCCCTCCCCATGCTTATGTGTTCTCTCTCTCTCTCTCTCTCAAAATAAATAAATTTTTAAAAAAATGAAAATTGTGAAATTAACTTGTTTTAATCATACCTTTATTCTCCCTCAGAGAGCTAGTTAAGTTAAATATTTACCATCATATCATGCTTCCCTCCTATCATAGATTTTTGGCAATATTGATTGGAACAAAATACCACAGTTCTAAGAAGTTGGTTTCTCTCAAGGTGTCTAGTGCTGTCAATAGCATGGCTGACAGGAACAGGGAAGGCTTCACTCACCTCCTAGGTCGTGACACAGCTTCGTGTTTAAACAATTTTTTAAAATATATAAAAATAACATGTTATGCCAGTGACTAAAACATGCTTAGCATTTCAACTTCACTCAAGACTTTGCAATAGATAGTCATTGTTAATATTCAAAAAATAAATATAAAGTACCACTTGTATACCAAGCTAACTATATCTGCATAGAAGCTACATTAATAAACAAAGTAGTGCTGTGATGAAAAATAAAGCAGGCAATGGGGGGGGGGGAAGGCAGGGAGGGAAATAAGGTGTGCTTGTGGGTGGTTTAGGGTAGAAAAAACTTTAAATGGAATGCCAGGATAAAGAGGATGTGGTATATATATACAATTGAATATTATGCAGCCATCAAAAAGAATGAAATCTTGCCATTTGCAATGACGTGGATGGAACTGGAGGGTATTGTGCTGAGCGAAATAAGTCAATCAGAGAAAGACATGAATCATATGAACTCACTGATATGAGGACTTCTTAATCTCAGGAAATAAACTGAGGGTTGCTGGAGGGGTGGGAGGTGGGAGGGATGG
>NW_028020194.1:0-682 GCF_054177405.1 Leptonychotes weddellii
TGATTTAAGCCTTGCTTCCCAAAGCAGTTCTAGCAAATGTGCATTCATTCAAGTGCATCGGAGGCGAAAGGAAAAAATCTTCGGAGAAGGAGAACCCTCCACATCTGCAGTGTACCCACGTGGACTTACAGAGGAATGGACCTTTCAACTACCACTTGCCCTTGAAGCAAACACAGCCTTGTGCTTCTTGAGGTACAGTCGGTCTGTGCGTGAGTGAGAACGGGACTCAGTTTCCCGAGACACTTAGTCGGGAGACTTATCTTCTGTTCTGTAACAGGTGTGTTATTCTTGGTACCTTCTTCCGTGAGAAAGAGTAACCTCCTCCGAATATTTGACTGTGTTTCGTCAGAATTAGAGTTGCTAAGAGTCTCCTGATTTCATTAAGTATTTACCATCTCTTCCCTCAGCTGGTTATGTGACAGAATGGCTTCCTTAAATGTACTGTTCATCTCATCCCACGAGGGATGCCTTTTTTCCCAAAGACAGAAACAGTTCATGGAAGTTTGAGCCCCTATATATTCATGGAAGAATATAAAGTGCCAGTTGAAGCCCCCTCCCTTGTTTATGTCATACACTTGGAAGGCAGGTAGGTGGCCGTTCTGAATGCGGGGTCCCTTCTGTGTCAGTGCCTGTCCATGCAGAACCTCTTCTGGTCGTCACCGTCTGTGGCTGTCATTCGAAC
>NW_028020195.1:0-682 GCF_054177405.1 Leptonychotes weddellii
CCCATTCTCAGTTTATACTTTTGTTACCATGAAGTCTAAGCTAAAATATGGCAGATTAATGAAAGGGAACCGACTGTGGTGGAGACAACCACACTTTGAGGCCAAGACAGTCCTGTCCACATTGCGGTGGCCAGAGAGGCGGCACCTCTGGGTTCAAATCCCATCTCCCCCATTTTTGCCACTGTGATAAGACAGAGATTAGTTCAGTTATGCCCAACCTGAAAAAGGGTTGTGAGGATTAAATGAAATTCCATCAGTGAAAGTAGCTGAAAGGGAAAGTAACCCAGCAGGTGCTCCCTGAGCAGTGTTTTACTTTCGATTCCCTTACAAAGTGGCAACCTACCAGACAGCAAGCCCTCCTGGGACTGAATTAGCACAAGTGTCTTGTTTCCTACTGTTGTCACCAATGCAGTAATAAATAGCTGTGCTGAGTATGTGCTCAGTCAATGGCAGTTGAGTGAATGAACATATTAGCGCGTTATTGATAAGTGAGAGAATGTATGTGCAAAGGGTCTATTTCTAGGAGGTTGTGCCATCCCTTACAAATTGATACTCAAACAAGAGATTTCACTGAATTGATCACCCCTAAGCAATTGATACAGATGAAATTTAATTAATAAACGAGGTGCTGAGGGGGAGCCGGGTGGCTCAGTCGGTGAAGCGGCCAACTCTGGATTTCAGC
>NW_028020196.1:0-682 GCF_054177405.1 Leptonychotes weddellii
GCCCATGAACACAAACGGTTGACTAGGATGTGAGACCAAATGCCGCAGCTACACGACCGAAGCCCTGGGGGGGGACCCTCTTCTGAGGGGCAGGGTTCCCAGACCCCCCAGGCCCGTGGCACTTCAAGAATTAAAGGAAACGCAATGGCGTGTTGTGTTGTGTTTCGCCCGAGGGAGCATTTCTGGAGCCGAGAGATAGGAGAGAGAGAGGATTTTAATGCTCGCTCCGAGGCAAGGGAGAAAGAAGTGTGTTTGCACAGCTGCTGACATGCTTCTGTGCCCCTGAAGGTAAAGACGGGGCCTCCTTTGGTCGGCAGTCGGTGTACCGCGGATCCCTGACACAGAGAAACCCCAACAGCCGCAAGGGGGTGGCCAACCACAGCTTTGCGGTAAGCTTGTCTCTCCCCTCCTGAGGCGGCTTGGAAACTCCCTGACCCGTCAGGTTTACGTGTTGGTGCTAAGACTCCAGAGCAGAGAAAATGGGGATAAACTAACAAGTGAAATCAGCAAAATATTTATAGAAAAATTGAAAACATTTCTTAAAGGTACCAGAATATACCAGTGATAGGGGTCCCCGCTTACCCTAGGGTGGGTCTCGGCTTGGGGAAGGGGACCATCGTGACAGAGGACACTCGTGGGAGGGGACCATCCATGAGACAGTGACGACACTCGGGGGAGGGGA
>NW_028020197.1:0-682 GCF_054177405.1 Leptonychotes weddellii
AAATACTATGAAAAAATTACAAGAATATTTTTCTCACTCTATGAACCTCTCTTTGAAAATCTGGATAAATTGGATATGACTAAGAAAGATAAATTACCAAACTTTACTTAAACAAACACAAAAAACAAGCATTCTAAATAATATCATCCAAGAGCGCCAGACCTCCATGACTCCGAAGTTAATAATTTCCCAACTTTCACATAACAGGTATTTCCGGTGTTCTTCAAACTACTCAATATCAGAGGGGAAAAAAAGATTTTCATGGAAAAATAAAGGTGGGTGTGTAGAAGGAAAATTCTGAAAATGAAGAGGAGGGAAGAACAAGCCTTGGAAAATGAAAATACTTTTATAAAGGTATATTACTTCAGTGTTATACTGGCAGGAAACAGTTAAGGACATCACTAAAACAAAAGAGAGAATCCAAACTTAAAGATATAGGAAGTTCAGTATACAATAAACATGGCATTTCAGGTCAGTGAGAAAAATATATTATTTAAATGCATCCTTCTGGTCATTTAGAAGAAAAATTGCGCGAGATTTGTATGTTTATGCTTTATACAAAATCAATCCCAAGTGCCTCAAACTCTAATTGTTAAAATAGAAATCATTAAATTTCCAGAAGGAATCTTGGGAGATATTTACTACTTAAAAGAAACTAATAAAAATTACTAAAATGGGGGGG
>NW_028020198.1:0-682 GCF_054177405.1 Leptonychotes weddellii
TCCAAGAAGGTCCCAGCCTCCCAGCTCATGAATACACCTGAACTGAACCTACTGGACCCAAAAAGGCCACAGCAAAGGCATAATCATTCAGTAGAAAATACTAAGTCTTTTTCTCTGACTCCACTCCAACAGACAACTCATTCTATAGCATTCTTTATCACAGAAATGACCCTAAAACTGTTATATAATGTAGCTGAGGGTGTCTGTTTTCCTTCTTCTTTTAACATTCTCAAAATTCTCTCTAAGACATAGTGACAATCTTAAGGAAAATGAAAGTTCTCTTAAAGAGGGGAAAAGATGGAATGAGAAAGAAACATGTGCTGCCAGTCTCTTCTACACATTCTAGATATTCTGATTGGTATCAGGATATCCTTTTACAGATTATAAGAGTGAGGCTCAGAGAGGTTAAGTACATGCCAGGGTCAGACAACTACTAAGATAAAGAAATGCTATCATAGGTCAGAGGTTGTGGAGCAAGATGGTGGAGGAGTAGGAGACCTGGATTTCGTCTCCTCTCAGGAATTCAGCTGGATAGGGATCAAACCATTCTGAACACCTACAAACTCAACAGGAGATCGAAGAAAAGAAGAGCAACAACTCTCTCATCAGAAAAGCAACCACTTTCTGGAAGGTAGGACGTGCGGAGAAGTGAATCCGAGGCGATATTCGGGAGGATAGGCGG
>NW_028020199.1:0-682 GCF_054177405.1 Leptonychotes weddellii
ACATGCAATGTTCTTGCAGCATTATTTACAATACACAAGACATGGAAGCAACCTAAGCGTCCACCAAAAAATAAAGGGATAAAGAAAATGTGATTATACATATATATAATGAAATACTATTCAGTCATTTGAAAAATTATGTGTATATTGGAATACTATTCAGTCATCAAAAAGAAGGAAATCTTGCCATTTGTTACAACGTGTATGGAACTTGAGGGTCTTATACTAAGTGAAATAAGTCAGGCAGAGAAAGACAAATACTGTAGGATCTCACTTATATGCAGAATCTAAAAAAAAACACAAACGAACTCATAAATACAGAGAACAGATTAGTTCTGGTTGCCAGAGGCAGTTGGCTGTGGGCAAAACGGGTGAATGTGGCAATAAACAAACAAACAAAACAACTTTTGGGAGGTGTTATCCATTAAAACCCTCACATATGAACACATAAGGATGAAAGAGGATGAATTAGTGATGTTCTTCCTAGTGCAGAATTGGGTAAAACCAATTAGGCACTTTTGGGGAGGAGTCTGGGGAAATGCGAGAGGAGTAGTGGGAATTACAGGAGATGCACTTTCTTCTTTTTTTTTTTTTTTAATTTTATTATGTTATGTTAGTCACCGTACAATACATCATTGGTTTTTGATGTGGTGATCCATGATCCATTGTTTTCGTATAACAC
>NW_028020200.1:0-682 GCF_054177405.1 Leptonychotes weddellii
AAAAAAAATATACTAACATTTAAATTGTTCCATGGTATGATTCCCTTCAAATACAGCATTGAGAAATCTTACATAATCACTCTTAAAATGCTGTCTAGAGTTTCCCTAAATGTATTCTGTTGTCTTCTGAGATGCTCCAAGTAGGTTTAGGAAACTTAACCCCTTGAATATCAATAATGACTATTAATATTTTAAACACTCTTAAGAAATCAAGCAGTAAAGAAACTTGATAAATTTGTTTAACTCGGGGTTTTCCAAATGTACTTGAATCCATGAGACCCACTTTGTGTAATATACCTAATATACTAAGGAAATCAATTTGATATAAAATTTGTCATTGTTAGTCATGATCAATTCCAAATGTAGAATTATTCCATCTCTGCTGCATCAGCTTTCCCACATATAATTACTTACTAATTTCTAGCTTAATTCCATTGTGGACAAAAAACACTCTGAATAATTTCAGTCTTTTCTAATTTGCTGTGATTTTTTTGTTGTTGCCTGACTGATCCATGTGCATCTGAAGAGATTTTAAGTTCTGATGCTATTGGGTATAGTGTCAATCAGATCCAGGTTGTTAACCGTATTGTTCAATTCTGTATATATATACTAATTTCGTCTGCCTCTTCTTTCAGTTAGTGAAAGGTGTTTCAAAGTCTCTCACTATGACTGTGGATTTCTT
>NW_028020201.1:0-682 GCF_054177405.1 Leptonychotes weddellii
GTTAATTTTCTGTGTCAATTTGACTGGGCCACAGGGTGTCCAGACAGTTGGTCAAATATTATTCTGGCTGTTTCTGTGAGGCTGTTTTTGGATGAGATTAACATTTAAGTTGGTAGACTGAGTAAAGCAGATTGCCCTCCCTAATGTGAGTGGGCCTATTCAATCAGTGGAAGGCCTGAATAGGACAAAAAGGCTGACCTTCCCCCAAATAAGAGGGAATTCTTCCTGCCTGACCGCCTTCAAGCCAGGGCATCAGTGTATTCCTGCCTTTGGACTTGAATTTAACCTTGGCTCTTCCTGGGTCTCGAACTTGCCAGCCTTCAGACTAGAACTACACTGTAGACTCTCCTGGGTCTCCAGCTTGTTGAGCACAGATCCATAATCATCCTGTGAAGCAATTTCTTATAACACATACATACACAAACAAACAAACACATCCTATTGTTTCTGTTTCTCTGGAAAACCCTGGCTACTACACAGACGTTATCTATGTTATCTATAAATGGCACATAGATAAACACTATCCATGTCAACAGACTATCTCATAGGTGCCATTGGTCAAATTTTTCCTCAGGAGAATGTTTATGGAGGGTTTGATTCTGGTGGTGCTATTAGACACTCACCTCCAGGATCCTATCAATCTTGGCTCACTACTTTCATTCAAATGTGTAAACATAGGTCA
>NW_028020202.1:0-682 GCF_054177405.1 Leptonychotes weddellii
ATTTGACAGAGAGAGAGAGAGCGAGAGAGGGAACACAAGCAGGGGGAGTGGGAGAGGGAGAAACAGGCTTCCTGCAGAGCAGGGAGCCCGATGCAGGACTCGATCCCAGGACCCTGGGATCATGACCTGAGCCGAAGGCAGACGCTTAACTACTGAGCCACCCAGGTACCTCAGATATATTGCTTTTTAAATTGTTTGCAACCCTGTAGGATAATACCTTTACAAATTTATTTACTCACCATTATCTCCTATTTTTTCTTAGTTTTTTTTAAGATTTATTTATCCATTTTAGAGAGAGAGAGCACAAGCGGGTAGGGCAGAGGGAGCGGGAGGGAGAACCTCAAGCAGACTCCATGCTGAGTATAGAGCCCAACATGGGGCTCCATCTCACAACTCCGATATCATGACCCCAGTTGAAACCAAGATTTAGACGCTTAACCAACTGTGCCACCCAGGTTGCCCCTTATTTTCTATTTGTTTAAAGAGCTTTTTTTACAATTATTTTTTTCTTTTTTTTTTTTTTTAAGATTTTATTTATTTGACAGAGAGACAGCGAGAGAGGGAACACAAGCAGGGGGAGTGGGAGAGGGAGAAGCAGGCCTCCTGCTGAGCAGGGAGCCCAATGCGGGGCTCAATCCCAGGACCCTGGGATCATGATCTGAGCCGAAGGCAGACACTTAAC
>NW_028020203.1:0-682 GCF_054177405.1 Leptonychotes weddellii
TCTGAGAGGGAAAATGGGCATGGGGTGAGAGAGGCCACTAGAGGGGAGGAGGGAGGTTAGCATGAGTGAGGATGCCAGGCTGCAGGGTGCAGAGGAAGACCATGCGTCCAGGGCCGAGGCCCTCCACCTCCACAAGGGGCACAGCCCGGAGGAGAGCAGGGGACAGGAGACGCAGAGGGGGATGGTGATGGAAGGAGGCACGGGCCTCCTAAGCACCAGGGCATGCGGGCTGGGACTAGCACAGCCCTGGGGTCCAGAGCACAGGGGAAGAATGTCCTCCCTGTGAAAGGAGCACAGGACACTGGTCCTCAGCCGGAAGCAGGTTTCAGCAGAGCCAAGAGGGGCAAGACTCATGGGAGGGGGAGAGCAGACACGGAAGCAGGGAACCCCGAGGAGCCTCCTGAATTTCCTCTGCTAAGGGCATCGGCTGGGACGAAGAAGGGCTTCCACATTTTCCACGGGGAAATTCCCGTGGCTAGAGAATAAAAGTTACTCCCACTCATCAAAGCAGCACCACAGCACACATTGTCTTTGATGACTTTGGTTTTATCCTAAAACCATGTGAGAATCTTGCATCTTGCTTATATCCATTTCCTAGGGTGGCCACCAAAGAGTTTCCAAAATCTGGGGGACTTAAGACAACAGAACTTTATTCTCTCACAGCTCTGGAGGCCAGGAGTCC
>NW_028020204.1:0-11081 GCF_054177405.1 Leptonychotes weddellii
TTTTTTTTTTTTTTTTGTATAAGATGTGAGGTATAAGTTGAAGTTCATTCTTTTGCATATAGATGGTCAATTTTTCCAGTACCATGTGTTGAATATACTATTGTTTCTCTATTGAATTGCCTTTGCTGCTTGGTTAAAAAAATAAAATGGGGGCACCTGGCTGGCGCAGTCAGTGGAGCATGTGACTCTTGATCTTGGGGTTGTAGGTTTGAGCTCCACATTGGGTGTAACATTAAATAAAAATAAAATCTTAAGAAAAATCAAATGGACATGGACAACACCAAAGACTAATGAAGATGTGGATCAACAGGCACACTCATTCACTGCTGGTGGGAAAGCAAAATGGTACATATACCTTGGATGACAGTTTAGAAATTTCTTACAAAACTAACCATAGTCTTACCATAGGATCCAGCAATCATGCTCCTTAGATATTTACACAAGTGAGTCAAAAACTTATGTCCACACAAACCCGCACACAAATATCTATAGCAGCTTTATTCATAATTGCCAAAAATTGGAAGCAGCTAAGATGTCATCCTTCAATAGGTGAATTGATAAAGAAATTGGTACATCCATACAATGGAATATTATACAGTAATAAAAAGAAATGAGCAATGAAGCCATGAAAAGACATGGAGGAAACTTAAATGCATATTGCTAAGTGAAAAAAACCCATCTGGAAAGGCTAGCTACTGGATGATTCAAACTATTTGACATTCTAGATAAGGCAAAACTATAGTGACAGTAAAAAGATCAATAGTTGCCAAGGGTTGGGGAGATTGGGGAGGTTATGAATAGTGGAACATGGGATTTTGAGGACAGTGAAACTATTTTGCATGATACTGTGACAATGGATACATGATATGCCTTTCGCAAAACCCATAGAATTATACAACACAAAGAGTGAACCCTAATGCAAGCTATAGACTTTAGTTAATGATAATGTATCCATATCAGTTTATCAGTTGTAACAAATGTACCACACTAATGAAAGATACTAATAATGGGGGGAACTGGGGTGAGGAGAGAGGGAGTATATGGGAACTCTCTGTACTTTCTGTTCAGTTTTTCTGCAAACCTAAAACTTTTCTAAGAAATAAAATCTATTAAATAAAAATATAATCGATTGACCATATTTGCATGGGTCGATTTCTAGACTCCTTTTTTCTTCTGTTGATCTATGTATATATCCTTTCATCAATACTGTCTTGATTACTGTAGCTTTATATAAGTAAGTCTTGAAACAGGGTAAATTCTCCAACTGTGTTATTCTACGTCAAAATTGTTTTGGCTATTCATGTTCCTTTGCCTTTCTAAATTATAGAATAATCTTTTCAATATCTACAAAAAATTTTACTTTGCTAGTAACTTTCTTGTACCATCCCCTTCTGCTGGGATTTTTGACTAGGATTGTGTTGAATCCATAGATCGATATGGGAAGAACTGACTTTTTAACAATACAGAGTCTTCTAATCCATGAACCTGTTAAAAAGGAGACAAAAGGCACAAATTGGAGTCACTTGTGCTAAGCCCACATTGCCATACTGAGAGTCAATACTTAATTGCAGTTTCAGTCTCTTCTAGGAATGTAACCTTAACCAATTAATCTGAATCTACCTGGTCCATTCTAGTGAGATAATCTGACTGATGATGACCTTGCCTGAAACAATCCACTCTTGGCTAGTAACTTTCTTGTACCACCCCCTTCTGCCTATAAAAGCAGAAGAGTTCCATTTCCATTTTGTACAGCTCCTTGGAGCTTCTGCTAGGTGGGATGCTTCCCAATTCATGAATCATGGAATAAAGCCAATTAGATCTTTAAATTCACTCAGTTGAATTTTGCTTTTGTTTTTTTAGCAAACCTGATAAATTTCTCCATTTATTATTTATTTCATCAGTGTTTTGTAGTTTTTTTTTTTTTTAAAGATTTTATTTATTTATTTGAGAGAGAGAGAATGAGAGAGAGCACATGAGAGGGGGGAGGGTCAGAGGGAGAAGCAGACTCCCTGCTGAGCAGGGAGCCCGATGCGGGACTCAATCCAGGGACTCCAGGATCATGACCTGAGCCGAAGGCAGTCGCTTAACCAACTGAGCCACCCAGGCGCCCTGTAGTTTTCAGCATACAGATCCTGCACATATTTTTTTTCTAAAATTTTATTTAAATTCCAGTTAATATACAGTGTAATATTGGTTTCAGGAGTAGAATTCAGTGATTCATCACTTACATACAACACCCAGAGCTCATCATAAGTGCCCTCCTTAATACCCATCACCCATCTAGCCCATCCTCCACCCACCTCCCTCCATTAACCTTCAGTTTGTTCTCTGTCGTTAACAGTCTCTTATGGTTTGTTTCCCTCTTGCAGAGCAACATTTTTTTTTAACTTTGTTGAGGCCCAATTTATCAATTTTTATTTTTATGAATGCTTTTGGTGTCAGAAACTCTTTGCCTAGCTCTAGATACTAAAGAGTTTCTCCTATGTTTTAAAGTTTTACATTTACACTACGGTCTATTTTGAGTTTTTTTTTAAGATTTTATTTTTAAGTAATCTTTATACCCAACATAGGGCTCGAACTCACAATCTCAAGATCAAGAGTCACACTCTACCAACTGGGCCAGCCAGGTGTCCCTATTTTGATTCTTATATAAGGTGTAAGGTTTAGACTGAAGTTATCATATTTTTGCATGTGAATGTCTAATTGCTCTAGCACCATTTGTTTTATTACTTCAAGTTTTAATTTAACTTTATTTTTTTAGTCAAGCAGAAGTAACTTTTATTAGTCTAATGAGCAGGGAGCAGTGCCAATGTCCCAACTGTGCCCTTCTCTAACTCAATGCTTCCCAGACCTTCATGTGCACATGTTACCTGGGGATCTGTTTAATGCAGCTTCTGATTCAGCAGGCCTGGGGTTGGATTGAGACCCTGCATTCCTTTTTTTCCCAGCACTATTTGTTTTAATTTGCAATTCCATAGCAAAATATGATGTTGAGCATCTTTTCATATGCTGTGTTCCATCTGTGTATCTTCTTTGGTGAGATGAGATCTTTGGCTTATTTTATTTTTATTATTATTTTATTTATTTTAAAGATTTTCTTTATTTATTTGACAGAGAGAGACACAGCGAGAGAAGGAACACAAGTAGGGGGAGTGGGAGAGGGAGAAGCAGACTTCCCACTGAGCAGAGAGCCCAATGAGGGGCTTGATCCCAGGACCCTGGGATCATGACCTGAGCCGAAGGCAGATGCTTAATGACTGAGCCCCCAAGGCACCCCTCTTTGGCTTATTTTATTTTTTATTTTATTATTTTTTTAAATTTTATTTTATTATGTTATGTTAGTTACCATACATTACATCATTAGTTTTTGATGTAGTGTTCTATGATTCATTGTTTGCATATAACACCCAGTGCTCCATGTAATACATGCCCTCCTTAATACCCATCACCGGGCTAACCCATCCCCCCACCCCCCCACCCCCAAAACCCTCAGTTTGTTTCTCAGAGTGCCCCTCTTTGGCTTATTTTAAAAATTGTTTCTTATTGTTGAGTTTTAGGAGTTCTTTGTGTGTTTTGAATGACAGTCCTTTATCAGATGTTCATTTTGCAAATATTTTCTCCTAGACTATGGCTTGTCTTCTCATTCTCTTGACAGTGTCTTTTGCAGAGTAGAAGTTTTAAATTTTAATGAAGTCCAGACTATCAATGATTTCTTTCATGGATTGTACTTATCGGTTGTATCTAAAAAGTCATCACACCTCTAAGGTCACCTAGATTTTCTCCTGTGTTGTCTTCTAGTAGTTTTATGGTTTTGCATTTTCATTTAGGTCTATGATCCATTTTGAGTTAAGTTTTGTGAAGTGTAAGGTTGGTTTACCCAAATATTTGCATTTCTGTTATGTGTTCTTTATTTCCGAAGTTTTAAGGTTTCCTCTGGGATTACTTCTCTTCAACTTGAAGAATTTCCTTCTGCATTTCTTTTAGAGCAGATCTGTCTGCTGTCAAATTTCTCTTAGTTTTCTTTAAGCTGAGAATGTCTTTGTTTCACCTTCTTTCTAAAGGATATTTTCACTGGATATAGAATTCCAGGTTGATGGTTCTTTTCTTTCAACAATTTAAAATGTTGTTTTACTGTTTTCTAGCCTCTGTAATTTCTGGTGAGAAACTTGTCACTCAAACTGCGTAATATTCCATTTCTATATGCAATGTGTTGTTTTTCTCTGGCTGCTTTTAAGATGTTTAAAAAATTTTTCTGGGAGGGCACCTGGGTGGCTCAGTCAGTTGAGCATCTGACTCTTGGTTTCAGCTAAGATCTTATGGGCTTTTGAATTGAGCCTCACATCAGGCTCTGTGGTCAGTGGGGAGTCTGCTTAAGATTCTCTCCCTCTGGGCGCCTGGGTGGCTCAGTTGGTTGGGCGACTGCCTTCGGCTCAGGTCATGATCCTGGAGTCCCGGGATCGAGTCCCGCATCGGGCTCCCTGCTCGGCGGGGGGTCTGCTTCTCCCTCTGACCCTCTTCCCTCTTGTGCTGTCTCTCATTCTCTCTCTCAAATAAATAAATAAAATCTTAAAAAAAAAAAAAGATTCTCTCCCTCTGCTCCTTCCCCCACTCGCACTCTCTCTCTCTCTCATATATAAATAAATCTTAATTTTTTTTTTTTTTTTGGTTTTCAGTTTAATGTATTTGGACATGGTTTTATTCAAGTTTATCCTGTTTGGAGGTTTCTGAGTTTCTTGAATTGGTAAAGTTTATGTCATTCCCCCAGTTTGGGAAAATTGCAGCCATTATTTCTCCATTATTATTATTTTTTCCTGTACCAGTCTTTTCTCCTTTTCTTCAGGGACTCTAATTACATGAATGCCAGACCTTTTGATATTGTCCCACAAGTCCCTGAGGCTCTGTTAATTTTTTCAATTTTTTTCTTCTTGTTTTTCAAATTGGATAATTTTTATTGAAAAATCTTCAGATTTGCTGACTATTTTCTCTACATATTCATTCAGTTATTGATGCCATCCAGTGATTTTTTTTTATTACAAATATTGTATTTCTCAGTTCTAAATTTTCCATTTGGCTTATTTTCTCAATATTTTCTATTGAGAATTTTTGTCTTTCCATTAACTTCAAGGGTATTTGTCTTTACCTTACACAGTATGGTTATAATAGTTTTTTAAAAATGTTTTACAATTATAGATTTTTATTTATATTTTTAAATTTAAATTCAATTAATTAACATATAATGTATTATTTGTTTCAGGGGTACAGGTCTGTGATTGATCAGTCTTATATAATACCCAGTGCTCATTCCAACATATACCCTCCCCAGTGTCCATCACCCAGTTACCCCATCCCTTCACCCCCCACCCCTCCAGCAACCCTTAGTTTGTTTCCTATGATTAAGAGTCTCTTATGGTTTGTCTCCCTCTCTGGTTTCAGGTTGTTTCATTTTATCCTCTCTTCCCCTATGATCCTCTGCCTTGTTTTCTTAAATTCCACATATCAGTGAGATCATATGATAATTGTATTTCTCTGATTGACTTATTTCACTTAGCATAATACCCTCTAGTTCCATCCACATCATTGCCAATGGCAAGATTTTATTTTATTTTTTAAAGATTTTATTTATTTATTTGACAGAGACAGAGATAGCAAGAGCAGGAACACAAGCAGGGGGAGTGGGAGAGGGAGAAGCAGGCTTCCCACTGAGCAGGGAGCCCGATGTGGGGCTCGATCCCAGGACCCTGGGTTCATGACCTGAGCCAAAGGCAGATGCTTAACGACTGAGCCACCCAGGCATCCCAAGATTTTATTTTATTTTTTGATGGCTGCATAATATTCCATTTTACACACACACACACACACACACACACACACCACATCTTCTTTATCCATTCATCTGTTAATGGACATCTGGGCTCTTTCCATAGTTTGGCTATTGTGGACATTGCTGCTATAAACATTGGGGTGCACGTACCCCTTCGGATCACTACATTTGTATCCTTGGGGTAAATACCCAGTAGTGCAATTGCTGGGTTGTAGGGTAGCTCTATTTTCAACTTTTTGAGGAATCTCCATACTGTTTTCCATAGTGGCTGCATACCTTGGACTATTTTAGATGCTTCATGTAAGAGGAAGCATGTAGTATTTGTCTTTCTGTGCCTATTTCACTTAGCACATTGTCCTCCAGATTCATCCATGTTGCCCCAAATGGCAGGATTTTCCTTCTTTTTAAAGGCAGAATACTATTCCTCTGTGTGTGTGTGTGTGTGTGTGTGATGTTTTCTCTATTCATCGGTTGATAGACACATTGGGTTGTTCCCATATTTTGGCTATTGTGAATAATGCTACAATGAACATGGGAGTGAACATGTCTTTTTGAGACCCTGATTTCCTTTGAATATATACCAAGAAGTGGAATTGCTGGATCATATGGTAGTTTTATTTTTAATTTTTTGAAGTACCTCCATACTGTTTTCGATAGTGGCTGTAACATTTTATGTTCTTAACAAGTGTACACGGGTTTCAATTTCTTCATGGCCTCTCTAACACTTTTTATTTATTTTTAATTTTTTTGTTTATTCTTTTTTTAAATTTTATTTTATTATGTTACATTAGTCACCATACATCATTAGTTTTTGATGTAGTGATCCATGATTCATTGTTTTCATATAACACCCAGTGCTCCATGCAGTATGTGTCCTCCTTAATACCCGTCACCCCACCATCCTCCCCTCTAAAACCCTCAGTTTGTTTCTCAGAGTCCATAGTCTCTCATGGTTCATCTCCCCCTCTGATTTCCTCCCCTTCATTTTTCCCTTCCTTCTCCTAATGTCCTCCATGCTATTCCTTATGTTCCACAAATAAGTGAAACCACATGATAATTGACTTTCTCTGCTTGACTTATTTCACTTAGCATAATCTCCTCCAGTCCCATCCATGTTGATGTAAATGTTGGGTATACATCCTTTCTGATGGCTGAGTAATATTCCATTGTATTTATTTTTTAATAATAGCTACCATAACAGATGTGAGGTGATGCCTCATTGTGGTTTTGATTTGCATTTCCCTGATGATTAGATGTTGAGCATCTTCTCATATACCTGTTGGTGATTTGCATGTCTTCTTTGGAAAAATGTTTAGGATCCTTTGAACATTTAAAAATTTTTTTTATTTTTAAAAGATTTTATTAATTTACTTGACAGAGAGATAGAGAGCACAAGTAAGCAGAGCAGCAAGCAGAGGGAGAGGGAGAAGCAGGTTTCTGCAGAGCAGGGAGCCCAATGTGGGGCTTGATCCCAGGACCCTGGGACCATGACCTGAGCCGAAGGCAGACGCTTAACCAACAGAGCCACCCAGGCGCCCCTCCTTTGAACATTTTTAAAGTCATGTTTTGTTTTTTGCTATTGAGTTGTAGGAGTTCCTTACATATTTTGGAAATTAACCCCTTATCAGATATATAGTTTGCAAATATTTTCTCCCATTCTGTGGTTGCCTTTTTCATTCTACTGATTGTTTTCTTTGCTGTGCAGAAGCTTTTTAGTTTGATGTTGCCCCATTTATCTATTTTTGCTTTTGTTGCCTATGCTTTTGGTGTTATATCCAAGAAATCATTGCTGAGACCAGTGTCAAGAGGATTTCCCCTATTTTTTCTTCTAGGAGTTTTATGGCTTCAGATTTTATGCTCAGATTTTTAATTAATTTTCAATTAGTTTTGTGTATGAGGAAAGGTAAGTGTTCAATTTTATTCTTTTGGATGTAGATATATAATTTTCCCAAAGCATTTATTGAAGAGACTATCCTTTTTCCATTGTGTATTTTTGGCACCCTTGTCAAAGATCAATTGACTATATATTTTTGGGTTTATTTCTCGACTCTCTATTCTGTTCCATTGGTCTATATGTCTGTTTTTATGTCAATACCATATAATTTTTCTTTCTGTAGCTTGGTAATATATTTCGAATCCAGGAAATGTGATGCCTCCAACTTTGTTGTTCTTGACCAAAATTGCTTTAACTCTTTGGGGTCAACTTAAAATTTTTTTCCTATTTCTGTAAAAAAGTCTTTGGGCTTTTGATAGAGATTGCATTGAATCTGTAGATTGCTTTGTAATTCCTCCAATCCATGAACATGGATGTCTTTCTATTTAGATAGCTGTTTTTTATATTTTGTCTGGAGTTTTTAGTTTTAATCAGTGGAAGAGATAGGTTTCATTGGGTTTACTTTATCTTCATCAAAACCAAAAGACTTGGGAATTTTTCTTTGACTTTTCAAAAATATTAATAAATGCAGGAAAGACTTGAAGCACAGTCGAGTCTTTACAGAATGCCTAGTGATCCTCCTGGAACACTAGAGGATAGGAGACCTATGAAGTGCTACTATGAGACCACCTCCTACTCACCTTCTTATCTCCCCTGGGAGGCTGTCGTGAAACAGTTTTTCATTGCCTCCCAGAGTCTGATGAAATATGGGACTTGCTGTTTGGCATCCCCTCAGAATAGAGCTGCAGAATGTAGAATCACTTAGCTGCAGTCTAGAATTAGCTCCTCAGCAATGGGATATCTCGCAACTTACATTGCAGTCGTCTGGTCCTTTTTATTTTGGTGTCATCTTTTGGTGTGTAGGACAAGTACCACAGGGAGCTGGCACCTTTGCCAACACTTCTTTTTGCTGTTCATGTAAGTAATAAACTATCTGAATCTAAAAGTGGCTCATTGTATCTTTACTGACTGAAGCAGTCAGGCCTTGATATTTGCTTTGTCTTGTTTGTGCTTGACATTAATCAGTTGCTATTATAAATTTTGTATTCTTATATTTTCTACAAATGGGCTCAGATGACTACTAAAACCCAATGTTGGACAATTTTTTAAAAAAGATTTTATTTAGGAGTGCCTGGGTGGCTCAGTCGTTGGGCGTCTGCCTTCAGATCAGGTCATGGTCCCAGGGTCCTGGGATCAAGCCCTGAATCGGGCTCCCTGCTCTGCGGGAAGCCTGCTTCTCCCTCTCCCACTACCCCCTGCTTGTGTTCCCTCTCTCGCTGTGTCTCTCTCTGTCAAATAAATAAATAAAGATTTTATTTATTTATTTGACAGAGAGAGAGATAGCGAGGGAGAGAGCACAAGCAGGGGGAGTGGCAGGCAGAGGCAGAGGGAGAAGCAGCCTCCCCACTGAGCAAGGAGCTCGATGTGGGGCTCAGTCCCAGGACTCTGGGATCATGACCTGAGCCAAACCAACTGAGCTTAACCAACTGATCCACCCAGGTGCCCTAAGTTGGACAATTTTTTTAAAAACATTTTTTATTGTGGTAAAATATAAACACAAAATTGATTATTTTAACCATCTCTAGTGTGCAATTCAGTGGCATTAATTATGCTTAATATGTTGTGCTGCCATCACCACTATCCATTTCAAGAACTTTTTCATCATCCCAAACAGAAAATCTGTACTTATTAAGCAATAACTCCATTCTGCCCTACTTTCATCCTTTGGTAATCTCTATTCTACTTTCTGTCTCTGAATTTGCCTCTTTTAGATGCCTCATATAAGTAGAATCATACAATATTTGTACTTATGTGTCTGGCTTATTTCACTTAGCATAATGCTTTCAAGGTTCATTTTCTTTGAACTTTCAATGTTGACATTATTATGGGGCTCCTGGGTGGCTCAGTTGGTTAAGTGTTTGCCTTTGGCTCAGGTCATGATCCCAGGGTCCTGGGATCGAGCCCTACATTGGGATTCTTACTCAGTAGGGAGCCTGCTTCTCCCTCTGCCTCTGCTGCTCCCCCTGCTTGTGCTCTCTCTATGTCAAATAAATAAATAAAATCTTAAAATAATAATTTTGACATAATTTTAAACTTAAAAAAATTTGCAAGAATGGTACAAATAATTCCCATACACCCTTCACCCAGATGTTCCAAATGTAACATTTTACCACACTAGCTTTTAATTTTCTCACTTTCTCTTTCCTCTCTCCCCATGTATATGTATATGAGTATGCACACACACACAAGATTTTTTTTTGAATTATTTGAGAGTTAATTCTAGGCATGATACCTCTTTACCCCTAAATACTTCAGTGTGATTTTCTTTCTTTCTTTTTTCTTTTAGAGAGGGAGAGGTTGGGGGGGGCAGAGGGAGAGCGAGAATCTTAAGCAGGCTTCATGCCCAGAGTGGAGCCTGACATGGGGCTTGATCTCACAACCCTGAGATCATGCCTGAGCTGAAATCAAGAGTTGGATGCTTACCCAACTGAGCCACCCAGACGCCCCCTTCAGTGTGATTTTCTAAAAGTAAGGGCATTATTTTTACAAAACCACAACAAATCAGGGATTAACATTGATATAATACTATTATCTAATTTACAGACCTTATTCATATTTTGACAAGCATCCCAAGTAAAAAGAAAAACCCAGATCATATATTACATTCAGTTGTCATGTCTCTTTAGTTTCTTTTCATCTTGAGCATTTGCTCAGTCTTTGTATTGCATGACATTGATATTTCTAAAGAGTAAAGACCAATTGTTTTGACCTGGGAGAATTTTAAAAACTATTCCTGGGCTTCACTTCACAATCTTCTATTAAATTGGGTAGACATGAGACTTGCACATTGATGTATTAAAACTACAACAGATACAACAGAAACTCTCCAGCTGGTTATAATATGCAACCAGGTTGAGAAACCCTGGGCTTTGGGACTTTAGAATAAGGACAGAATCCTGCTGGGTGGGTCAATTAAGTAAGGTAGGACTTTGGCTGGGCCTTGAATGGTGGTTAGTTGGGCCAAAGGCACAGACTAAGATGTAAATTCAGATGGCAGCTATGCCTCTTACTACCTGTGATTTTGGGCCATTTACCTCACTTCTCTGAGTAAATTTCTTCATCTGTGAAACCTGGTAATAAATCTCACCTTATAGGGTTCTTGTGAAAATTAAACTAACCAATATATTGAAAAATGCCTAGCCTAGTGCCTAGCACATAGTTAGTAGCTGCCATAATATTAGCATGGTAGTGTTAGTATTTTCATTCATATTATTATTAAAGGGCAGAGCATTCTGAGCAGGAGTAAAGCTGTTGAGGAAGGAACGG
>NW_028020205.1:0-682 GCF_054177405.1 Leptonychotes weddellii
TGGGGGGGGTGTGCATCCTAAGTCGAAGCGCACATAACATGGGCAACACGTGAGCCTGGGTACATCCTTGCGAACACAGACCAGCTCCACGAGCCATTTCTGAATAATGAGGGAAGTTATCAGATGACAGTGAGGTGATATTAGGAAATTATATTCATTGTCTAAAAAGTATGAAATGTTTTTAATTAGTTATGTAGGAAAATATCCAGGGCTTGAGTTCTCCATTCTTTTTTTTTTTTTTAAGATTTATTTATTTGGGAGACAGAGCATGCACATGGGGGAGGGGCGCAGAGAGAGAAAGAATCTCAAGCTCCATGCTGAGCATGGAGCCCAATGTAGGGCTCAATCCCACAACCCTGAGATCATGACCTGAGCTGAAATCAACCAACTGTTCCACCCCAGGAGCGGAACTACACCCCTCCGAGTTCTCCATTCTTAAAAGAGTTGCGCGAGACTCAGATTTTTAAAAAAAGATGCATCCTAAATTGTTTACAGATAAAGTGTCTTAATGTTTGTATTTACTTGAAGAAATGTTTTCAAAGATCAAATTTAATGTGGAAAACAAGTAACAATTGTCAAAGTCTGGATGCTGGGTGTATGAAAATTAATTATGATCTACCATGCTATCGACTCTTCTCAACATTTTAAAATAACATAGTTTTGGTGTTTTTTTTTTTTTTTT
>NW_028020206.1:0-682 GCF_054177405.1 Leptonychotes weddellii
AGGAAAACAATATAAGCAATTTCCTTGTAATAAAAGAAAGAAGAAAAGAAAAAAAGATCAACTCCAGAGGAGAACATTCCAGAAGGTCTCCAAACACAGCCATTCTCTCCCTCCAGCCTTGAACAACCGTCTAGTGCCAAGTTCTCCTTATGTGTAACCTTAACTTGGCCTGCTTTGGTTCCACAGCCCCCCGGTCTTCCAGAGGCCGACTTTTGGATCACAATCCGGCCGGGAGGAAGTTCCCTGAGATCTGCCCTTAACTTGCTGTGTGATCGCAGGCACATCGCCAGCCCTGTCTGAGCCCCAACACAGTGAGGCCGTTTCCCCCGGCCCCCCACAGCCCCCCTCTTGCCTGTCAATGGCGATGGCGGTCATGGAGTAGATGCTGACGAACGTGGCCGTGATGGGGAAGAGGTTCTGGAAGTAGCAGAAGGCACGGCCGAAGTACCAGATGTTGTGGCTCGCGTAGACGAAATTGAAGGCGGCGTTGAAGGCGGCCATGCAGAGGTCAGCCAGGGCCAGGTTGACAATGAAGTAGTTGGTGACTGTGCGCATTCTCTGATGGGCCAGGATGATCCAGATGACCGTGGCATTGCCCGTCACGGCCACCAACACCAGGGCCAGGTAGGCGGTGGCCCACAGGGCCAGCTGCCAGCCGGGCATGGAGAAGGCCGTGATGCCC
>NW_028020207.1:0-682 GCF_054177405.1 Leptonychotes weddellii
CTGAGACTTAGAGGATCAAGCAACTTTTTGAATGTCACCTTGCTGATAAGAGGCAGTATGGAGATTCAGATTCTGAGGTCTGGGGCTAGAAACTCTATTCTTTAGTAGTAAGTGATACTGACCTACAATGGTAGCCAGGAGTAACTAGTGCCTTTGTCTAAACAGCCCAAAGTGGTCAAATAATGACAATCCCTTCTCCTGGCTGCTGTTTTCCTGACCATTTATCATAAAATCAGGGGGTGCCTTTAGAGGAAAAGAAGAGAGTTTTATCTTGAAAAGGTTCTTTAAGAACGTATGAAGAGATGAAATTGGGAGTTTAGCATGGTCACATTAAATCAAAGCTCGATACCTCAGGGTATTGTGTCCTTTGGTTTGATAATTAAAGAATTTAAGGTTGGAGACAGACATGTCTACTTTACATGCTACACTTCAGCTGTGTAAAAACCATTGAGAATGGTTTATCCTTCCTACATCTTCAGTAATAGAAAAGTTTAACACACGGAGATTGCTTTTATTTTATTTTTTATTTTTTTAAAGATTTTATTTATTTGACAGAGAGAAACACAGCGAGAGAGGGAACACAAGCAGGGTGAGTGGGAGAGGGAGAAGCAGGCTTCCCGCGGAGCAGGGAGTCCGATGTGGGGGCTCAATCCCAGGGCCCTGGGGTCATGACCTGAGCCGT
>NW_028020208.1:0-682 GCF_054177405.1 Leptonychotes weddellii
GAGCCGGGAGCCCGATGTGGGACTCGATCCCAGGACTCCGGGATCATGACCTGAGCCGAAGGCAGTCGCTTAACCAACTGAGCCACCCAGGCGCCCGTAATATCAAATTCTGAAAGCAGCAAGCAGCAACACCACATTCCAGGGGCTTTTAGGGGCCAACAAGAGTCAGTATTCACAACTCTCATCTTGACATCCAGCAAAGAGTCAAGTGAACACAATCACTGAGGAATTAAAATGTGACATGAGCCTGATATCACAGCAGGTCCAAAATAACATTCAAAAGTTCTGCAAAACAGGTTGCCAGGTCAGTGTCTGTTCTTTTTTTTTTTTTTAAAGATTTTATTTATTTATTTGACAGAGAGAGAGACAGTGAGAGAGGGAACACAAGCAGGGGGAGTGGGAGAGGAAGAAGCAGGCTTCCTGTGGAGCAGGGAGCCCAATGTGGGGCTCGATTCTAGGACCCTGGGATCATGACCTGAGCCGAAGGCAGACGCTTAATGACTGAGCCACCCAGGCACCCCCAGTGTCTGTTCTTATTCACCATTTGATCCCTGACACTAGGTCCAGGGTGGTGCATAACAGCCCCTTCCCG
The DNA here is from genome assembly GCF_054177405.1 of Leptonychotes weddellii. NCBI lineage: Eukaryota > Metazoa > Chordata > Mammalia > Carnivora > Phocidae > Leptonychotes > Leptonychotes weddellii. The sequence continues at coordinate 593 of NW_028020208.1, forward strand.
AAGTCTTTGCCCAGTGGATGTTGAGATGCTGACTTTAAACTACAGCTCACACAGAACTGCAGGAACTGGTGGGTAGAAGACTATGCTTGG
>NW_028020209.1:0-682 GCF_054177405.1 Leptonychotes weddellii
TTCTACACGCGTCCAAGCGGGCGGGCGGTGTGGGCAGCTCGAGGATGTGGAGAGAGGCCGCCATGCTCCCCTGGTCCCCGGGGCTGGTCCTACAGGCTGGGAGCACCAGGGTCGCCCATTCCCATCGTGCACCTAGCACATCCCAGCGTGACGAAGCCCTGGAGACGCTCACCGTGCCGTGAGCCAGCCGGGCAGTGGCTGAGGGCGAGGGCGGAAAGAGAGAGCGCGCGTTTCTTCCGCCGGATGAGCCTCTGCGTCTGCGTTAGGGGACCGGCACCTGTTTGGGTTACTTGCAGAGTTGTCCCATTGCTTTTAAGACAACGGTCTCCGTGGCAAGTGGGGCCCGAAGACACGCGTTCCCCGTGGATGTGAGAAGCGTCGGGGATCAAGATAACTGCTGCCCCGTGTCCACGGAAGCCACGCTACCCAGTGGCTGTTCATCCAAACCACACACACACACACAAAGGAAAAAACAAAAAGAAAAAAGAAAGCAAAGCTGTCCGAGCAGAAGACGCGTTCATGAACCCCCAGGCGCGAAGTATCTGCACTCTTCCCCAGGGCTTCTCCCGCCAAATATGGCCATTATACCCTCATTTCAAAGAGCCCGGCCACCCTGTGCTGCCCACACGCAGCACACGCATCGATGCACCTGTCTTTGTGGAGAACCATCCCTACTCCTTAA
>NW_028020210.1:0-682 GCF_054177405.1 Leptonychotes weddellii
ATCATAGTGATAATTACCCAATTTCAAATTTCTCTGTGCACTGACAAATTCATCATACAACAATGAAGAAAACCTTAAAATATCAACTTTACTGAGAAATATAAAAGAGGAATTTTAAAATATGATTCCTGAAATGAAAATTAGAATATTTAAAATTATCTATAAATTTGTTTTGACGTGATGCATCTACATGGATATTTATTTTTAATGCAGTAACATAATTCTTAATTAATATGTAATAAACTTTAGTAAGAATAAGTTTATAATGTTTGAAATAAGAAATCAATTAGAATTGCTGCACTGTGAAATAAAATACAGAGCAAATGGCCATTATGAACGTTCCTTACAATAGATTGCATATTGCACTATCAGAAGCCAGGATGCTCATGGGAAATATAAAGCTATTGGAAAGAATACCCAAGATAATTGATGGCTGGGAGTAGTGAGGAAAAGATGACCCAGTGAAGGAGAGGCACTATGTTCTTTTTTTTTTTTTTTTTTAAAGATTTTATTTATTTATTTGAGACAGAGAGAATGAGAGACAGAGAGCATGAGAGTGAGGAGGGTCAGAGGGAGAAGCAGACTCCCTGCCGAGCAGGGAGCCCGATGCGGGACTCGATCCCGGGACTCCAGGATCATGACCTGAGCCGAAGGCAGTCGCTTAACCAACTGAGCCACCCAG
>NW_028020211.1:0-682 GCF_054177405.1 Leptonychotes weddellii
AAAGAAAGAAAGAAAGAAAGAAAAGAAAGAAAGAAAGAAAGAAAGAAAAAGAAAGAAAGAAAGAACGAAAGAAAGAAAGAAAGAAAGAAAAGAAAGAAAGAAAGAAAGAAAGAAAGAAAAAGAAAGAAAGAAGAAAGAAGAAAGAAAGAAAGAAAGGAAGGAAGAAAGAAAGAAAAGAAAGGAAGGAAGAAAGAAAAGAAAGAAAGAAAGGAAGAAAGAAAGAAAGAAAGAAGAAAGAAGAAAGAAAGAAAGAAAGAAAGAAAGAAAGAAAGAAAGAAAGAAAGAAAGAAAGAAAGAAAGAAAGAAAGAAAGAAAGTAAAAAACAGGATCCAGGACAGTCAGTGTCACACCTTACCTTTTCACTGAAATGAGAGTCTGTGAACTGAGAGGGTCCAAGCTCTTCTGCCTGACAGTGTTCCTGTTTTCTGTTGACATTCTCTGTACCTAAGTGGAAACACTGCCATCAGAAGTGTTTGTGGGATGACACACTAATAATTACTTTAATTATTAATAATAGAAATCTTCAACTCTTGTTATTTCACACACCTGATTTTTTTTCTACATTTTTCCTTTAAATGCAACATTTAGTTTTTCCTTCTACTTTAAAATTCATCTTATGTGTACATATGATCCTAATCATATTTTTTAAAACACACGTGTATACATATATATAATATATATA
>NW_028020212.1:0-682 GCF_054177405.1 Leptonychotes weddellii
CCCATTCTCAGTTTATACTTTTGTTACCATGAAGTCTAAGCTAAAATATGGCAGATTAATGAAAGGGAACCGACTGTGGTGGAGACAACCACACTTTGAGGCCAAGACAGTCCTGTCCACATTGGGGTGGCCAGAGAGGCGGCACCTCTGGGTTCAAATCCCACCTCCCCCATTTTTGCCACTGTGATAAGACAGAGATTAGTCCAGTTATGCCCAACCTGAAAAAGGGTTGTGAGGATTAAATGAAATTCCATCAGTGAAAGTAGCTGAAAGGGAAAGTAACCCAGCAGGTGCTCCCTGAGCAGTGTTTTACTTTCGATTCCCTTACAAAGTGGCAACCTACCAGACAGCAAGCCCTCCTGGGACTGAATTAGCACAAGTGTCTTGTTTCCTACTGTTGTCACCAATGCAGTAATAAATAGCTGTGCTGAGTATGTGCTCAGTCAATGGCAGTTGAGTGAATGAACATATTAGCGCGTTATCGATAAGTGAGAGAATGTATGTGCAAAGGGTCTATTTCTAGGAGGTTGTGCCATCCCTTACAAATTGATACTCAAACAAGAGATTTCACTGAATTGATCACCCCTAAGCAATTGATACAGATGAAATTTAATTAATAAACGAGGTGCTGAGGGGGAGCCGGGTGGCTCAGTCGGTGAAGCGGCCAACTCTGGATTTCAGC
>NW_028020213.1:0-682 GCF_054177405.1 Leptonychotes weddellii
TGATTTAAGCCTTGCTTCCCAAAGCAGTTCTAGCAAATGTGCATTCATTCAAGTGCATCGGAGGCGAAAGGAAAAAATCTTCGGAGAAGGAGAACCCTCCACATCTGCAGTGTACCCACGTGGACTTACAGAGGAACGGACCTTTCAACTACCACTTGCCCTTGAAGCAAACACAGCCTTGTGCTTCTTGAGGTACAGTCGGTCTGTGCGTGAGTGAGAACGGGACTCAGTTTCCCGAGACACTTAGTCGGGAGACTTATCTTCTGTTCTGTAACAGGTGTGTTATTCTTGGTACCTTCTTCCGTGAGAAAGAGTAACCTCCTCCGAATATTTGACTGTGTTTCGTCAGAATTAGAGTTGCTAAGAGTCTCCTGATTTCATTAAGTATTTACCATCTCTTCCCTCAGCTGGTTATGTGACAGAATGGCTTCCTTAAATGTACTGTTCATCTCATCCCACGAGGGATGCCTTTTTTCCCAAAGACAGAAACAGTTCATGGAAGTTCGAGCCCCTATATATTCATGGAAGAATATAAAGTGCCAGTTGAAGCCCCCTCCCTTGTTTATGTCATACACTTGGAAGGCAGGTAGGTGGCCGTTCTGAATGCGGGGTCCCTTCTGTGTCAGTGCCTGTCCATGCAGAACCTCTTCTGGTCGTCACCGTCTGTGGCTGTCATTCGAAC
>NW_028020214.1:0-682 GCF_054177405.1 Leptonychotes weddellii
ATTTGAGCAGGCACTGGAGATGAGAAGGAAGACACCATGGGGAGATCTGAGGGGAGTATTCCAGGCAGAGTAATAACAGATTAAAGGAGGAAAAGACCTTGTCAAGCCTGAGCAAAGGCATGAAGACATGTGAGGGGGTAAATGATAGGAGATGTTATCAGACAATTGGCTGGAAACAGCTCACTGTAGGCCCTTAGGGATCATGATAAGGAGTTTAGGTTTTACTCTATTAAGTGAAGAAATTTTGATTTGTCTTCTCTACTTGCAAAATAGGCGCTGTGGAAATTAGGCATAATACTGCTTAAAACTTACATGCCAGTCTTAGGGGGAAATGGCTCAACTCTGATCTTGTAAGGACAATAAGGAGATCTGGGGCAAAATTCTCCAGCTGTGTCCCTTGGCTACATCTCCCCAACCTCACCAATGCATATATATTCAAATTAATTGGAGGAGATTTGTGAGAAAGCACTCAAAGAGAATCCATGCTTCACCACACTCTTCCTCCCATGTGAATGTAGAGAAAGTTCCAGTAAACTTCAAGCTATCAACTTAGCTGCGGATACAAACTCTGGCATCCTCATTTTCTTTCTTTCTTTTTTTTTTTTTAATTTTTTATTGTTGTATTAATCACCATACATTACACCATTAGTTTTCGATGTAGTGTTCCATGATTCATTGTTTG
>NW_028020215.1:0-11081 GCF_054177405.1 Leptonychotes weddellii
GTAAATACCCAGTAGTGCAATTGCTGGATCATATGGTAGCTCTATTTTCAACTTTTTGAGGAACCTCCATACAGTTTTCCAGAGTGGTTGCACCAGCTTGCATTCCCTGGGTAAGGGTCTTTATCTAACAACCCTTCCAGTGATTTTTAAAATTCCAGTTACACTGTTTTTAGTTTCCAATAGCCCTTTCTTATTCTTCATTCCTTTTTCTTTTTAAGGATCCTATTTCTGTTTATTTCATGAAATATCTTAACTCTATGAGCTTATTAATCACTATTTTTTTAAAAGTTTCCTGCTTTATAGATTGTCTTTGAGTTTTCTCTCTCTCTCTTTCTCTCTCTCTTTCTTTCTTTCATATTAAAGGCTTCCCTCAAATGCCTGGTGGTCCTCTCTTGTCTATATTTTAAAATGGAAGTTCTTCTAAGGCTTACTCACTATAAAATTTATTCACTATAAGACTTACTAACTTTCACAGTAGATAATTGGGCAGGAACCCAGACATTTCACTGGAAGAGCAATAGTAGCCATTATCAGCAATCCTCATTTTTCATGATTCCCATATGAACAAATGTCAGTTACCATCAGGCCCCCAACAGCCCAGTTCAAATTTCACTTACCACAGTATATTAACTGTGAGTAATTACATAAAGTACAAACTACAATGTTAGCTCTTTAGCCAACAAGTCACCGTGGAAATAACAGATGTGCATCAACACCGTGTCGCTTCTTTCAGAGTCTATTGGTGATTGGTCTACTGTGAATCTGTCATTCAATTCATGCACAGATGACAAAGCACGTACTGAAGTTGTGTTGCCTACTTGTCTCACAGTGATAAACCCACATGACATTTACAAAAATGGATAATCAGAAGAGAGAATTGGCTAACAAAGATGAAAATACAGCAAAGAAATGAAAAGTGAAAATGCTGGAAATGAAACTGGGTGTGATTTGAATATGGCAGCAGCAAAGCAAAGATTGGACAAAACCTACACGTGCATTAAGCTATGGTATGGACAACACTGGACAAGTTCAATTAATGTGAAAAAAGCCAGGTGACATTGCATCAACATCTTCTAGTTTAAATTGCACTAGGAACAGAAAGTGGCTTATGATTGAAATGGAGCATTTACTTCTACTTTGGATTAAAGACTGAAAAAAAAAAAAAAAAACCTAATCAGTTTGGCTAGTGTTTGGGCCAAAGCACTGAAGTTATTGCCAGTAACATCTGCTTTAACCATTTCAGAAACTGGCATGAATTGACTAACATTAATCTATCTGGTGAAGCTACCCGCACAGATGCAGATACTGACATAAAATTTGCACCCGGATTGCAAGTATTATTGAGGCAGGTGGTTATAATGATCATCAACCATTTAATGCTGATGAAAAGTCTTTTCTGAAGGACAACTCTGTCGATTACTTATATGACAAAAGATGAAGGATCATGAAGTGGCCATAAAGGGGAGACTCTAGATATGCAGCCAGAGAAACTTAGTGAAGAAGAATTTATCAGCATAAATGAGGAAAGTGGTTGTGACAGAAAGGATGAAGGTGTCCCAGAGGAAGTGACGCTGGCAAAAACACTTCACATTAAAGGAACTCTGAGATGTTTCATAAGATTGAAAGTGCAAAAGATAAAATGTTGGAAGCTGATCCAAATTTAGAAAGGAGCATGACAATTTCCATGACAAGGCATAGAAAGATGTTTGCTCCACATTGTAAATTATACTAGGAAAAGAAGGCAAGCGCTGTTCAAACTCCTTCTTGGTAAGTTTTACAAAAACAAAACAAAACACAACACTCTTTAATTCTCAATGTTCCCAATGTTTTAAATTGCAAAGTACTGAGTAAAGATCAGTTTTACTATTTCATCATTTCCCTATATATTTAGGCCTGACAGAGGGTTTTTAATGTTTTCACAAAACAATTTAAAGATCGTGGAGTAATTACAATTTTTCCCATTGATTATTTTATTTTAAAGATTTTATTTATTTATTTGACAGAGAGAGACACAAAGAGAGAGGGAACACAAGCAGGGGGAGTGGGAGAGGGAGAAGCAGGCTCCCGGCAGAGCAGAGAGCCCGATGCGGGGCTCCATCCCAGGACCCTGGGATCGTGACCTGAGCCGAAGGCAGACGCTTAACGACTGAGCCACCCAGGCGCCCCTTTCCCATTGATTATTAAGATGACTTTGCATGGTCATTTTTATGGTCCCTCCCTACTGTGAAGGAAAGGACTGCCTGTATCTATAGATCTCTTCTCTGGGCTGTTCAGTTTCTCTGGAGAGCAACCCTCCAGTTCCTTGCCTGGTGACTATATATCTAGCTGCTAACATGCTTTGAGCTAAGTGACACTGAAGTATGGGGGTGTCACTACTGAATATGTGGACTTTTGCTTAATCCCATTGTTTTCAAATGGCGCCTTGCTCTGTGCCTGACATTCCCCCAAACCAAAGTCTCCCTAGTCCAGTTTCTTCATGGAATAAATTTATCTTCTACCAGGATGGGACAAGAGATTCAGGGGTGTAGCTCTTTCTTATACAGGCTTTCAGGCAAACTCCTTCTTTACAGCTCTACCCATTTACCACGCCAACTGTACTTATTAACTAACACTTCTAATTCCTGAGCTTCTTTGGGATTCTGTAGGTGAATTGGCTTGCTTCTCATCAGCGTCATCCTTTTTATGGGCTTCGTATTCAGCCTTTTGAGCTCTGCTGCCTCCTTTACGTGCTTCCATCTTCTAAAAATGTGTTCACATCTCTTATCCTCTGTGGTCTCTTTTTCTGCTCTTTGTTCTCATGGGTTTATACTTAAAAATTTTTTTCTACTCCCATTTTGATGGAGTTTAATGAGGGAATAGGTGTTCAATGTGCTATGGTTAACTGGAATAATCTATTACCATACATTTATGGTGCTCCCAGTCTGCCATACTGTATAACTTCTTTGGCAGTGCTTGAGTGCTCAGGTTAAAGAATCAAGAAAGTAGATCATAGGGTCCATTCAGAATCAGAGTTTTATCAGGCAGATGCAGCAAAAAGTCAGAGGGACAGGAGAATTTGGGACAGTGGAAAAATGTTGAAATTATGAATGTGTAATAAAAACTGAATGAGAATGGAAGAAAAGAAAGCGTTGACAGACTGAGGGAAAATTAAGGGGTCAATATAGTGAAGATACTGATTAGGTCAAAATAGGGTCATTATGGGAATAGTAGAATAAGTAATCAAGAAGAAGAGGGAGCTGTGGTCATACAGTGGATGTCTGAGTTACTGATTTTGGAGATTGAACAGTCATGAGTGGTTGAGGTAGAATAGAGGGCAAAGTTATTGGGATGAAATACCAAAGACCTGAGAAGCCAGTTGAATGAGTTGTCCACATGGATGTTGAGGTAATACAGGATAATGAGCAAAAGTCATCGTACTTGAAGTCTTTTAGCAAGTGGGCCTTTGGCAGAACAATGAAGAAGAACAACCAAAAAGAAGGAGGAGGAAGAGGAGGTGGAGAAAATTATCTTTCAGTAAGGTTAGGTTCAACTTCTACTGACAGAAAGCCCCAAATAACCATGATATAAACTACAGAGCTTATTTCTCTTTCATGTGTTGGGCTCATGTTGTTTCTTCCCATGATTTCCTCAGGGATCAAGGTGACTTCCAACTCAATGTTCTGCCATTCCTACAGTATTGCCCTTGGCTTCATAGTCCAAGGTGGTGGTCTAGAGCATAATCCAAGGTGGTGGTCTAGAGCATAATCCAAGGTGGTGGTCTAGAGCATAATCCAAGGTGGTGGTCTAGAGCATAATCCAAGGTGGTGGTCTAGACCAACTGCTACTCCCGCATTCTAGACAATAGGATTAAGGAAGGTTCCAGGAAGAGGCAAAAGATATGGGCAGCTTTCTTTAAAAAGATTCCTAGAAGCTGATACATATCACTTAAGCTTACATCCCCCTGGCCCAAATGTTACATACCACTGGCCCCAAGGCCATTTCTAGCTAAAAGTGAAACTAGGAAATAGAATTTTTTTTCTGGGAAGCCATGTACCCAGCTATAATTTCTATTACTATGGAAGAAAAAGTAGAGTGGGTTGAAGGGGAACAACCAGTGGGCTCTGCCACAGCCCTGGAAATCAGGTATGAGGGGAGAACTGGAATAAAGATTTATTAATCAGAGAGGAATATTCCCACTATTTTATTTTATTTTATTTATTTGACAGGGAGAGAGAGAGAGCAAAAGCAGGGGGAGCGGCAGGCAGAGGGAGAGGGAGAAGCAGGCTCCCCACTGAGCAGGGAGCCCGATGTGGGGCCTGATCCCAGGATCCTGGGATCATGACCTGAGCTGAGGGCAGATGCTTAACCGACTGAGCCACCCAGGTGCCCCAGAATATTCCCACTATTAAGTGATGTTCAAAAATAATCTTAAATTCTTTATGCTTCAATGTTGCCTGACTTTCCTTAAAAAAAAAATTGAATAAGTTCTTGGTATTCATTAACAGAAAAATCAGCAGGAACTCAGAGATATGCTGAATTAAATAATCAGTCCTTTCAAGTTACCTGGAGGTTTGTCAACTTGCACTCTTTTAAGTAATAATAAAGGCTACTGTGGTAGGCTAAAATTGGCCCCCACTAAAGATAGCCACCTCTTAATCCCTGGAAACTGTGAATGCCACCTTATATGACCAAAGGGGGCATGGGGTCTTTGCAGATGTGATTAAATTAAGCATCTCGATGCAGGGAGATGTCTTGTTCCCATCTTCTTCACCCCACTGGTGAGGGAGGGAGTCCCACTCTAGGGTTCTGGGGATGGTCAAACATATGACACCCAACACTGAACAGATGAGATGGACAGCAGTTTATTAGGCACATATATTCCCATCCCAGAGGAGGAGGACACTACACGCTATGCAGGGCCACACAGGGGTTGTACTTGAGAATAGAGTAAACCTGGAGGGACTGTGGAAGGAAAGCTTTGTAGTAAAAGAAGGGTGGGGTATCCCTCAGTTCTCGAGGGAAGATGTGACCGGCTTGTTTAAATAATTTCACATGGAGTCAGAGAGGTGAAACCCATTAGGTTGAGGACTGGGCCAGGCGGAGTACAGCTGATCCAGCTGATAAGGGGACCAGCGGGTGAGACCCTTTCCTTCTGGATGGGAGATATACTTGGCAAGAACAAAGCACAGTTAGGGCTTTGGGGCCCTATGAGACTCAAAGATGTCAAAGCAGCATGTAAAATTTTAAGCCTTATGCCAGAGAAAATCTTTCTGGATTATCCAGGTAAACTCTAAATGTAATCCCACATATCCTCATAAGAGGGACACAGAGGGAGATTAAACACACAGGCAGAAGAGAAGGCAATGTGACCACAGAGGCAGAGATTAGAGTGAGGGAGCCACACACCACAGAATGCTGGCCGCCACTAGAAGCTGGAGGAGGCAAGGAATAGATTCTCTCCCGGAGCCCCAGAGGGAGTGAAGCCCTGCTGACACCTTGATATCAGCCCAGTGAAACTGATGTTGGACTTCCAGCCTCCAGAGCTTTGAGAGGATAAATTTCTGTTTTTTTAAGCCACCAAATTTGGGACGCCTGGGTGGCTCAGTCAGTTAAGCGTCTGCCTTCAGCTCAGGTCATGATCCCAGGGTCCTGGGATGGAGTCCCACATAGGGCTCCTTGCTCAGCGGGGAGTCTGCTTCTCCTTCTGCCTGCTGCTTCCCCTGCTTGTGCTCTCGCTCTCTCTGTCAAATAAATAAATAAAATCTTAAAAAATAAAATAAACCACCAAATTTGTGGTAATTTATTACAGCAGTCTATGGTCTGAATGCTTGTGTCTCTCAAAGTTCCTATGTTGACATCGTAATGCCAAAGTGATGGTATTAGGAGGTGCTTTGGGAGGTGCTTAGGTCATGAGGGTGGAGCCCTCATAAATGGGATTAGTGATTTTTTTTTTAAAAGACCCCGCAGAACCCCCTTGCCCCTTCTACCATGTTAGGACACAACCAGAAGGAGCTACCTATGACCCAGAGAGGAGGCTTTCACCAGAACCCAACCACACTGGCCCTCTGATCTTGGACTTCCAGTCTCCGGAACTGTGAGAAGCGAATTTTTTTAAAGATTTTATTGATTTGAGAGAGAGAGAGAATGAGAGGGAGCACAAGTTGGGGGAGGGGCAGAGGGAGAGGGAGAAGCAGACTCCCCACTGAGCAGGGAGCCGGATGTGGGACTTGGGATCCCAGGACCCTGGGATCATGACCTGAGCCAAAGGCAGACGCTTAATGACTAAGCCACCCAGGCGCCTCTAAAGCCCATGCTCTTAATCACCACCCAATGTTATGATTAGAATATCCAGTGTTAGGACCTTGAGAAAGGCTCCCTGAGAGAATGGGAAACCGGATATGGAAGTTAGGATGGTGAAAGAGGAAGTCAAGGCATAAACAATACCAGGGAGTAGACAAGAAACTCGCAGTGCATAGACTAACAAAGCAGCTATTGGTGTATTCATTCATCCATTCTACAAATATTAACTGAGTGTCTATTATGTGCTTGGCATGCTGCTAGATGTTGTGGGGATAGAGATGATCAATAACTAAACTCCTTTTTGAATTTCTCTTACTTCCTCTGGTCCAGAAGGAACCACAGGCAGCTTTCACTGACCTGAGACGCTGTCCCACCTCTCTGCTGAGAGTCAGCTTGAGCTTTATTCATTCTAAAACCCAGCCATCCGGCCCTCGAATCACTCAAGATTCCCAATCAAGGAAGATCAGAATCAAGGCCAAACCTCTATGAAGTGCTGATCACTCCCCAGCATCTCCTTAACCTAGGAATAATCTTGAGCCTTTCCACCTGCTGGTCACATAGGCTTTGCACCGTAGGGCTCTTCCAACATTGGAAGGGGGTTTTCTGAACAGAGGTTACTTGAGAACTCTCTAACACCCAAGAAAGATGTAGGAACCATTAAGAGGCAAGTGCTTTTCTTCACTGCTGGCCCTGCAACACTGCTTTCTGAACACCTACACTTCACCTCTTGCTGCCTTTACCCTCATATCCATTAGTTTCTGCTGATGAAACCAATCTAGTTGGAATAGATGAATAGAGCCGTGGGTATGCATGAGCTTGGTTCACTTCCCAGTATGTAGACTACCTTATGATAAAGCGTCCATGAATACATTGCACTGCAAAATCAGGAACCACATACAAATTGACCTTTTCGCGTTTTAAAAGATCTTCCATGAGGACTTTCTAAGCATAAATACAAAGGAAGAAGTCACAAAGGAAAAATAGGGACAGATGTGGCAAAGTTGAAATCGAAAACTTACCTGCATTAAAAAACAAAACAAAAAAACAAAAACATAGACCCCGCTGGCAGGTAAGTAAATTGGTACAACTTTCATGGAGGGCAATCTGGTATACGCATTAAAAGCTTTTCAAATGGGGACGCCTGGGTGGCTCAGTCGGTCAAGCATCTGCCTTCGGCTCAGGTCATGATCCCAGGGTCCTGGGATCGAGTCCTGCATCGGGCTCCCTGCTCGGCGGGGAGTGGGCTTCTCCCTCTCCCTCTGTGCTCTCTCACTCTCTCTCTCTCTATCAAATGAATAAACAAAGTCTTTAAAAAAAAAAAAAAGACTTTCATGTACTTACCATGTCACATAGGAATCCCACTGCTAAGGATTTATCCAAAGGAAATAAACATGTATGGGCACAAAGGTTTTGCTATGAGGGTGTTTATCTGTTTTAATTACAAGAGTGGAAGGTTGGAAGCAACACAAATGTCTAATAATAGAGGGCTGATACATCGCTTGATGGAATACAGGGCAGACATTAAAAATCATATTTTTAAAGAATATTTAATGTCTTAGGAAGTATTCAGGTTATATTTAGGGAAAGAAAGCAAGATATGAAACTGTATGCACAGAGTATTTTTTAATTAAAATAAGTATATTAATCATTAATTCAACAAATATTTATCGAGGATCTAATATGTGCCAGGTACGGTGGCAGATTCTAGAGATAACAGCAGTGAGCCAAACAGACACAGTCTTTGCCCTCATGGAGGAAAAGAGACTGGAAAGAAATACATCAAAATCCCAATTCATAAAGGTTCCTATCTCTGGATGGGATTAAGGGCGATTTTAATTTTTTAATTGCTACCTCTCTCTATATTTTCTGTAATTATATAATGCTTTCATAATCAGGAAAACAAAGTTATTTTTTAAAAATCTTCCTTCAAATTGAGGCCAGCTACCATACCCTTGTGAAGCCTAATACATAAAAACATCTTGTATTTAAAGAGCACAAGGTGGGACGCCTGGGTGGCTCAGTTGGTTAAGCGTCTGACTTCAGCTCAGGTCATGATCGCAGGGTCCTGGGATCGAGTCCCACGTCGGGTTCCTTGCTCAGCAGGGAGCCTGCTTCTCCTTCTGCCTGCCACTCCCCCTGTTCGTGCTCTCTCTCTCTCTGACAAATAAATAAATCTAAAAAAAAAATAATATAAAGAGCACAGGGTGATGTATGGAAGTGTTGAATCACTATATGGTACACCTGAAATTAATATAACACTGTATGTTAACTAACTGGAATGAAAATAAAAACTTAGCGCACCTGGGTGGTTCAGTAGGTTAAGCATCTACCTTCAGCTCAGGTCATGATCCCAGGGTCCTGGAATCGAGTCCCGCATCGGGCTCCCTGCTCAGCGGGGAGTCTGCTTCTCTCTCTCCCTCTGCCCTTCCCCCCCCCCGCCGCTTGTACTCGCTCGCTCTCTCTCTCTCAAATAAATAAATACAATCTTTAAAAAAAAAACTTAAAAAACAATAAAGAACTCTTGGCAATTCGGACCACTTCCAGGTCTTTTTATTTGACCCTCCCAACAATCTTGTGTAGATACACAGGCAGGGATTACCATGCCCATTGTATGGATAGAGACTGAGGCAGAGAAAGCAAGTGATTGCCCTGGAAAATAGTGAGTTTGGGCTAGCATCATAGTGCTCACAGCAGGTTTCAGGGCTCTTTTAGCTCTACTGTGTTTCCCTAAAGGTGTTGTAAGAAAAGGAGCCTCCTAGGGCTTTGCCCCAAATTCTTTTCCCAACATTTCCCTCGCTCCCTAGACCTTGTTGTCTTTCCCTCTTTTTTCAAGTGGCTGGATACTACGGAATTCTCAAATAAGCAAGAGGAATTACCAATTCATTTTACCTTCTCGCCTCTCAAAAATTCAGAATCACAGAAGAGAAGGAACCATGGGAAGCATTCCAGCCTCCCCTCCCGCCCCAAGATGAGAAGATTGCCTGGGGGGTACCCATGCTTCTGATCTGCCTTTCCATCTCTCTCTGCCAAGCACAGGTACCCCTTCCCCCGCCACACACCTCTTTTGGGAAGTCGGCTAGGTGGCTGTTTGAACGAATGAATTAGACCTAATGTCTTCTAGCCACTAATGGACTCGTGCCCCAATACTAAACTTCCCACGACATTTGCATTTTAACTAGGAACTCTAAAAACACCAAACCCAAAGGAACTATGGGATTTCAAGCAGCACAGCAAGCTAGCCAGAGAAGTATCTGTGGTCAGGATGGGTTTTTGGTAGCTCTGCTAAAGAGTTTACAAAATCTAGGTAAGCTCCCTCCTCCCAGTGCATAGAAGACCAGCTCCAACCCTGGGGAGCTGGCTCCCCTGAAGGGGAGGATCCGGGCCTACAGTGGCCCATCCTTTTGGCCCCTGTTAGGGGTTGGCGAGTGCAGAAAGGCACAGTGCCCACAATCACTCAGGACGAATCAAGGGAGCCTGAAGAACAGCAAAAGAATGAGTGGCCAGTGGGACGATTTCCAATTCTTCCCAAAGCAAAACAAATCCAATTCCTATTCATTTGCCTCCTGGTTCTAGCTTCCATCCCCTCTGGCTTCCTTGGGTCAATGGCAAATCTGAGCTCTTTGTGGCCAGCTTCTTTGCCTTAGTTCCAGTCTTTGCTGCTGCTGCTGACGCTGAGGACCACCCTCCATCCATCAGCACAGCTGGTCCCAGTTTGCTGCAAGAGAAAATTGGGATTTTGCCACTCTGGTTCTGCTTCACTGCTCCCATTCCAGGGTTTGCCCCCTAAGGCATGCAGCTCAACCCTTCACCCGCCCCCTCTACCCCCATGGCTTCTAGCCAAACCTAAAGCTGTTTCCTGAAGCACCCCTTTTGGAACAAAAATTACCGAGACTCAGATTTAGAGTGGGACTGACTCAACGTTGGCTGCGGTGGTCACCGGCTGGGTGTGGTTTTCATGGCATCAGGAGATTCCCTGTCCAGACCTCTTTTCCCCCAAATGCTTGCCAAGGCAATAATAATAATAATAACAACCAATATTTATAAATAATCAAACACGTGCCGAGCACTGTGCTGCAAAATTCACATGCATCAATCATTTAATCCTCAAAAGCCTAAGTCAGAGGTGCCCCTATTATCCCCATTGTACATTTTTTTTTTCAGTTCAAGATGGTAGGCTGAGCACAAACATTTAAGTCATCTCCCTCCAGAGACCTCATTAAAATAATAGTACAGAAATTTTAAAATGCATAAACCCACCACAATAAAGAGAACAGGAGGGGAGCCGTCAGTGGATAAGAAATTTAAATAAATTTCTGAAGTCAGAAAGCATCTGGAGGAGTGCTAACTGATGAAGCAGAATGGAGCAAACAATCAGTTTTAACTATGTGTGGAAATGCTGCAGCTAAAGAGGCAGCCCTCCTACCTTGCAAACCTTAGCAAGGCCCAGCCTCAGAGACGACAAGTGTAAGAGCGAGAGTGACAAAGAATAAGAAGCGAGGCTGACAAGGGGGCCTCGCGACTGAAGGTCTGTGTGCGGAAGAGTTGACCCCCCAGCCCTACACGGAGACGAGCTGGCAGCCAAATATTTACTTGCCAGCCTAAAGACAAGGGGTTTCTCCTTTACAGAAATTGAACAAAGTATCTAGAGAGAATGAGGTCGGCAAGTTGGGTGTTAGTGCCTTCGAGTGAGGCCTTCTGCACTCTGGTGTTTGGACTCTTATCCCTCAATTCCGTGGCCCCACAGAAGATTCATAACCAGCTTCCGTCCCATCCTCCTTAAGCAAAATCTGTCCATGGACAAG
>NW_028020216.1:0-682 GCF_054177405.1 Leptonychotes weddellii
ACACACACACACACACACAAACACACACACCTCTGTGTCTAGCCAGGCTGGTCTTATGCTGAAAAATGTCACCTTTGAGGGTTAGTTTGTCTATTTCCAAATTTCTGTTGTTAGAAACAAATATTCCTGAAGTTGTTTTTTAGCCCTCAACACCTGGGGTGGGACAGGGGAGATAATGTTCGAATGCTTTCCAGCAGTGACAGCAGGCCAAGAGGAACATCCTGAACTAGCAGAGAAGATAGGAGAGAAGGCCCTGGGCTCCTGGCCTGCCTGACATGCACCTTGCTGACGTGGACACCTTGTCTGGGGAGAAAGAACCAAACAAGAGGAAAGAACACTGAACAGAAGGACTGATGGGGCACAGGCACTTGCTGGCTTTGCCCGAGGCCAGCGCTATTTCGGGTGCCACTCAGGTCTCCCTGCTGGTTCTCTGGGGGGTGAGCACAAGCCTAGAGTTGGCCCTCTGACAGCCAGAAGGGCAGCCAACAGGGATTTTGAGGGGTCACGATTTAGCATCAGCCGAGAGAACAGCAGAGATCGAAGGTGCCAGACATGGTTTCTTGCAATTAACTCAGGGAACAGGACAAGTAATCAGAGAGGTGTGATTCTCCTCTGCTCCAATAAAATGAAAAGACCTGCCCTCGTTATAAAGAACCAGGAGAATCGATAAGGAGCTTGAAGA
>NW_028020217.1:0-682 GCF_054177405.1 Leptonychotes weddellii
AGATACCAAACTAGCTCTGCACATCATAAAATGTCAGATGACACTCAGGTATCAATTACAGGAACAACGCCATCTAGAAAACAAAATGTGTGCCAATAGCAATCTCTTCTGATTTTCCAGGAATCTAGATATTCCTCACCTACTCCCATGGTCACAAGCTTACCACATGTAGACTACTGATAAGGTTTTTGGAGGAATATTTTCCTATCAAAAATTCTCTATACTTAATGGTGTTCTTATGTATACAGTTAGGATCTTTAGCACATTATTCATGTCTGTTTGTCCACCAGCATGAAAATGAAAGTCCTAATACTCCAAACTCTCTGTCACTACAGATACCAAATTATGATGAATGACCTCTACAGAATGTTTGGGTATCTTACTTGTTCAATGAACTGTACAAGATTCTAGGTGGCATATCATAATTAGTGTGGCTAAAGGCAGCCAGCAGAAAAAAGAGAGAGGAATTCAAGTCCTACGTATGAATTAGCCACCCCAAATTACATTTGTAACCAATGAACAAGAGCTATGTGCATATAAAAGTCCACCATTTAGGGGCGCCTGGGTGGCTCAGTTGGTTAAGCGACTGCCTTCGGCTCAGGTCATGATCCTGGAGTCCCTGGATCGAGTCCCACATCGGGCTCCCTGCTCGGCAGGGAGTCTGCTTCTCCCTCTGACCCTC
>NW_028020218.1:0-682 GCF_054177405.1 Leptonychotes weddellii
TCCTTACTGGACAAAGGGGCCTTTGCAGGCTTCTCCTGCAATAATTTTTTCCTCTTTTAGGAAGAGATGGGCTTTCGAAGTTGTCACTCTGAAACTATAAGGCTCTGAACTTTCCGACCCAAGAGACCATCTTGACAGTTGAGACAAGGAAAAGAAACACAAATGTGTCATGTTCTACAAAATTCTTTTTTTTCTTTTTATTTTATTTAGTGATCTCTGCACCCAACGTGGGGCTCAAACTGTTGACCCTCACATCAAGAGTCGCACGCTCTACCAGCTGAGCCAGCCAGGAGCCCCTCCACAAAAGTCCTATGTATTGTTTTGTCCACGAAAATCCTATATGTTTGCTACCTTAGAATGTTTCTATGAGAGGAGTTGTTCTCAAAGTGTGGTGCTCACAGTATCAGTATCATCTAGGAACTCTTTGGAAATGCAAATTTTCTCCGGAGGACCCCAGACTGACTAAAGTGGAAACTCTGAATAGGTCGTTAGGAGAAAATGCATTTTCATTCTAACAAACCTGCAGGTGATTCTAACACACCTTCAACTTTGAGACCTACTGAGCTAGAGAACAGGAAAAAAAAAAAAAATCCCCAAAGCAACTCCAAGTGCCTCCAACATTAAAAACAAGATGTAGGGCGCCTGGGTGGCTCAGTTGGTTAAGCGACTGCCTTCGGCTCAG
>NW_028020219.1:0-682 GCF_054177405.1 Leptonychotes weddellii
GGGGGAGCGGGGGAGCGGGGAGCCTGATGCGGGGCTCGATCCCAGGACCCTGGGATCATGACCTGAGCCAAAGGCAGACGCTTAATGGCTGAGCCACCCAGGTGCCCCAACATTACATTATTCTAAAGAGTAGTCCCCTCCAGGATTTTCAACACCTTCTTCACAGTTGCCACAGAAAGACTTGGCTGGGTGCAGAGGCCCCGCGACTACACAGACAGGCCCCCCCGAGCTGCCCTTCACCCCGGATTCAGGAAGAGCCTGCATGGCTTACAAACATAGTTTCCATTAAGGTCCAACAATGGCCTGAAAATTCAACCCTTCTGCCCCTTACTTCGTTCCTCAGATTCATATTGCTATTCTAGCCATGCCCTAATTTCCTTTGATTCGTGACTGTGGGCAAGGCCCTTTCTTCTGTGTGTGTATGTGTGGGGGTGTGCCAGGCACCCTCTGAGCCTCAAGGTCTTAAAGCTATAGGGCAGCTCCTGCTGGATAGACCAGAGAGATTTGGGGAAAGACACCTCCTCTACACAGTCCTGCCTGAGACCTTGGACTCGATGTGGCAGAGTCTCCAAGCCTCATGGACTAGAACAGCTGGGTAGTGTAGTGAATTGCCGTGAGCTTGGCCGACAGAAGGCCTCCTTCAATTTCCCCCATATCAGCTGTGGGACTGTGGGCAGAAACT
>NW_028020220.1:0-682 GCF_054177405.1 Leptonychotes weddellii
GGGCTCCGCACTCAGAGGAGAGTTTACTTCAGGATTCTCTCTCTTCCTCTGCCCCTCCCCACCTGCTCTTTCTCTCTCAAATAAATAAATACATAAATACATCTTAAAAAAAAAAAGGAAAGGGAATCAGTGTGATCAGATATAGCAGGTGGAAAAAGATGCAAAACCCACAGGTCATGGGCAGAGAAGAGAGGGTTCCTGCTGGAGCTGGAGAATAAAGCAAAGGAATGTATTTTCAAATGGATAATGATATTGCTATTTTGTTTTTATTATCATCAGTTATAGAAATTTAAGTACGATTTAATGCCAACACAGAAAAACTGTGTTATTGATTAGTGTGCACATCAAAACAATCTATTTGAGAAAAAGGAGGTAGTAAATCTCCCTTCAAAAAGTTCTTTGTCGTAAATCTCCTTCAGACAGTGTTTTTAGATTAGGCTCTAAACTCAGGCTGAACACTGCCAACCATGATAAACACAGAACAATTAAGTTTGGGAAATTGTATGCGTCAATGGACAAAAAAACCTATCCTATTAAAACCATTCTAGTGGATTATTTTCTGAATGCTAAGATATGTAAAATATGTTTACCCAAAAAGGCTTAAAATGCACATTTTAATGTGACTATTTAACCAATTTCTTTCTTTGTTAAATTTCCATAATTCACTTAGACATTGAAAAAA
>NW_028020221.1:0-682 GCF_054177405.1 Leptonychotes weddellii
AAATACTATGAAAAAATTACAAGAATATTTTTCTCACTCTATGAACCTCTCTTTGAAAATCTGGATAAATTGGATATGACTAAGAAAGATAAATTACCAAACTTTACTTAAACAAACACAAAAAACAAGCATTCTAAATAATATCATCCAAGAGCGCCAGACCTCCATGACTCCGAAGTTAATAATTTCCCAACTTTCATATAACAGGTATTTCCGGTGTTCTTCAAACTACTCAATATCAGAGGGGAAAAAAAGATTTTCATGGAAAAATAAAGGTGGGTGTGTAGAAGGAAAATTCTGAAAATGAAGAGGAGGGAAGAACAAGCCTTGGAAAATGAAAATACTTTTATAAAGGTATATTACTTCAGTGTTATACTGGCAGGAAACAGTTAAGGACATCACTAAAACAAAAGAGAGAATCCAAACTTAAAGATATAGGAAGTTCAGTATACAATAAACATGGCATTTCAGGTCAGTGAGAAAAATATATTATTTAAATGCATCCTTCTGGTCATTTAGAAGAAAAATTGCGTGAGATTTGTATGTTTATGCTTTATACAAAATCAATCCCAAGTGCCTCAAACTCTACTTGTTAAAATAGAAATCATTAAATTTCCAGAAGGAATCTTGGGAGATATTTACTACTTAAAAGAAACTAATAAAAATTACTAAAATGGGGGGG
>NW_028020222.1:0-682 GCF_054177405.1 Leptonychotes weddellii
TGGGGGGGGTGTGCATCCTAAGTCGAAGCGCACATAACATGGGCAACACGTGAGCCTGGGTACATCCTTGCGAACACAGACCAGCTCCACGAGCCATTTCTGAATAATGAGGGAAGTTATCAGATGACAGTGAGGTGATATTAGGAAATTATATTCATTGTCTAAAAAGTATGAAATGTTTTTAATTAGTTATGTAGGACAATATCCAGGGCTTGAGTTCTCCATTCTTTTTTTTTTTTTTAAGATTTATTTATTTGGGAGACAGAGCATGCACATGGGGGAGGGGCGCAGAGAGAGAAAGAATCTCAAGCTCCATGCTGAGCATGGAGCCCAATGTAGGGCTCAATCCCACAACCCTGAGATCATGACCTGAGCTGAAATCAACCAACTGTTCCACCCCAGGAGCGGAACTCCACCCCTCCGAGTTCTCCATTCTTAAAAGAGTTGCCCGAGACTCAGATTTTTAAAAAAAGATGCATCCTAAATTGTTTACAGATAAAATGTCTTAATGTTTGTATTTACTTGAAGAAATGTTTTCAAAGATCAAATTTAATGTGGAAAACAAGTAACAATTGTCAAAGTCTGGATGCTGGGTGTATGAAAATTAATTATGATCTACCATGCTATCGACTCTTCTCAACATTTTAAAATAACATAGTTTTGGTGTTTTTTTTTTTTTTTT
>NW_028020223.1:0-682 GCF_054177405.1 Leptonychotes weddellii
TAATCAATCTGTGTTGTTCCGAGCGACCGAATTTGCGGTAATTTTCAGGGCAGCCATAGGAAAAGAAAACGCCAGCATCCGTGCCTCACATCCCCAACACATCCGGTCGAGTATTAGGTAGAATTATCGCAAATGCCACGTCCAGTGTCTAGAATATGCAGGAAGCACACAGACAGAGGTAAAACCAGACGGTTTCCCAGAAAGTCCTTCCCCACAGCTTTAAAATGCACTGAGCACAGGGCGCCTGGGTGGCTCAGTCGTTAAGCGTCTACCTTCGGCTCAGGTCATGATCCCAGGGTCCTGGGATCGAGTCCCGCATCGGGCTCCCTGCTTGGCAGGGAGCCTGCTTCTCCCTCTCCCATTCCCCCTACTTGTGTTCCTGCTCTTGCTATCTCTCTGTTAAATAAATAAATAAAATCTTTAAAAAAAAAAAATGCACTGAGCACAGCTGAACACCACAGGAATAATAACCATGGGATGTCAGGCTGGAAACAAGGGAGAGAATGGATGTTCAACTCCTTGAAAATACCTTTTCAGACTTTAGAAAAAAGAATGAAATAAAGAGTGAGATGAAGAAAGGTGAAGGACAACGCAGATACATAGCAAGGAGAGAAAGCATGAATACGAGGCATGGTTAACAAAGGATGCAAATGCCATCGAAACTTAAAAAATGGATTGCCGG
>NW_028020224.1:0-682 GCF_054177405.1 Leptonychotes weddellii
ATAATGAAAACCTTTCTTTCTGAGATACATGGGAAAACTTTTATATGCATGTATCAGCCACCTTACTATTTCTAGTAGATTGCAGGAAGACATTTGGACTACTGACTAATGTAGAGATGACCTGCTACCAGCCTCCCTGCCACATGTTCACATTTCACTGAATTAAACATTACTAACCACAACCTTCTTTTTAAAAATTTATTTCTCAACAAAAACTTATGATGTACTACATGCTGGCTAACTGAACATAATAAAAAGTAAGTATTTAAAAAAACCTTTATCTCTAGTGTTGTAGAGACATCAGTGGAGCGAAAGAAGTTGTGTAAATATTTAATTCTATCATTCTCCCACCTCTGCTCAAGCGTAGACTCCTTTCAAGTCCCTTGATGTCTTCCTAACTAATGATGGATATAATTGGCAATTGTCATGGTGAGAGTGGTTTCTCCTGGCTGAGTTATGGTTATGAGTTATTTGCCAACTACTTTTTCTTATTGGGAAACGCATCAGATTAAATTCAGTTTATCACTTAGAACAAAGGAGGTTAGTACTGTCGCCCAACACCTCAATGGGCTTGATTCTTTCCCTCCTTATACAGCTCCTCTGCAGTAGAAGGAAGGCGACTCTTGATTGGTCCATTTCCTCCAGGCCTGATGATGGAGTCAGAAGGAAGCATGCTTCTCTA
>NW_028020225.1:0-682 GCF_054177405.1 Leptonychotes weddellii
GCTCAGGTCATGATCCCAGGCTCTTGGGATCAATCAGGCTCCCTGCTCAGTGGGGAGCCTGCTTCTCCCTCTCCTCCCCACTCCTGCTCTCTCTCCCTATCTCTGTCTCTCTCTCAAATGAATAAATAAAATCTTTTAAAAAATAAAACAAAACAAAATAATGTGCTTCCTTGTTCCATCTCCAAGGTAGACTTTTGTTTTCCTCCCTTGGCAATTGTTGATTCAGAGTTTTAATTAAGTTATCTTCACAACAGAGGCAGGCACTAACTGTCCCTTCACACAGAACAAACTATAGTGTCCAAGAGCGAAGAAAGACCTAATATTGTATGTGAGAAAGTGACTTGCAATCAGTTACCAAACCCCATCCCACTGGCAAAGAGCAGCTTCAGTTCACCTGCTCCTTTAAGGTCTTTGTGGATAAAACCTCTTTGCCAGCCAAATTTGGCAGCAGAGAATCACCCCGCAGTGCAACATAATTTTCTGTGTGTGTGTGTGTGTGTGTTGTGTGTGTGTAATGATGGAGCTTCTCTTTCATGAGCTTTTCTGGTGGGGTGGAATATGGGGGTGGAGTGAGTTACAAGCAATGATATTCTCTCCTTTTTAGTTTAATACTTGAGAAAAATGAATAATGACCTCAACATTGCTAAAGAGGCTGACAAATTAGTTTTTCTCTCTGTTTTTC
>NW_028020226.1:0-11081 GCF_054177405.1 Leptonychotes weddellii
ATTCCTTTTGATGGCTGCATAATATTCCATTGTGTATATATACCACATCTTCTTTATCCATTCATCTGTCGATGGACATCTTGGCTCTTTCCACAGTTTGGCTATTGTGGACATTGCTGCTATAAACATCGGGGTGCACGTACCCCTTCGGATCCCTACTTTTGTATCTTTGGTGCTTTCCGGAACTTTTGTTCCCTGCAAGCTTTCCGTTTGGCTTTGGAGGAGGAGAGTGAAAATGGCGGCCTCCCAATCTCCACCCCGGAGGAGCCAAGAACTCAGGGCCCCGCTCCTCAATGAGCCCCCAGAGAAAAGCAGTCAATCAATCCCATCTCCCCAGTCCCTGGCAGCACTCGGTGCTTACCCGGCCTGTGACCGAGTGTTTCTGTCTCTGGCACCCGACCCCATGTGGAGTCTCCAAACCCAGCAGATCCCTGAGGTGCGCTCCCGCGCCGCTCCTCCCCGGGGAGGAAGGGGAGTCTCCCTGGATCTGCTGCTTGTTGGGTCCCTGCTGGAGGAGCAGTGGCCCGACTGTGCCACGGATCACGGTTTATGGCAACCCCGAGCTGAGAACCCGCGCCTCCGCTCCGTCTCTGCAGCCAGCTTCCCCGCTCCGATCCCTGGGAGCTCTGCCGCACTCAGGCACCCCCGGTCTTCCTGTGACCCCGAGGGTCCTGAGATCACACTGTCCTGCAAGGGTTCCACCCCCCGCTTAGCCACTGGAGTGACATCCCTCAGCTGAGCCGACTTCTAAAAGTTCCGATTTTGTGCTCCACGGCTCTATCACTTGCCAGAAGCGGCTGATGGAGGCCCCCTCCCCCACCGCCTATCCTCCCGAATATTGCCTCGGATTCACTTCTCCGCACGTCCTACCTTCCAGAAAGTGTTGGCTTTTCTGTTCAGAGAGTTGTTGCTATTCTTTTCTTCAATCTCCTGTTGAGTTTGTAGGTGTTCAGAATGGTTTGATCCCTATCCAGCTGAATTCCTGGGACCAGACCAACCCAGTTTGATTTAAAAGGGTTATAGGAGAGAAGGAAGTTCCTTCTCCTGGCCAATCCATTGTCAAGTATTGGCTTCTTATTATAAGCTCAAGATGGTGACACAAAGACTACACAAGAGGTAAGCTATAATTCCTGTAGGAAAAGTTACTAGAATTATACTTGGAGAAAATATTAATGCAGCAGTTTATGTTGTAAGCAGTTGGTAATTGAGGAATAAATTGTGTTGTAATTATTAAAAATCAAAAGGAAGTGGATCATTGAGAACAAAGAAATTTGGGGAGTCTTCTTAGAGACAATGTCAAAAGGTCTCTAATCAATAAGAATCAGTATTTAATTCCACAAATGTGTTTCCCATTATGTGCTAAGAACTGCAGTAGGTGACATTTTTGTTATTTCTTTCTTTTCCTACACATAGATTACTTTATTGTGACTGTCATAACAATGGTTAATCTTTATTTTTTTTAAAGGTTTTATTTATTTATTTGTTTGTTTATTTATTTATTTGAGATAGAGCAAGCATGAGCAGGGTGAGGGGCAGATGGAGAGCAGACTCCTGGCAGAGCAGGGAGCCCAACTCGGGGCTTGATCCCAGGACCATGGGACCATGACCTGAGCCAAAGGCAGACGCTTAACCAACTGAGCCAACCAAGTGCCCCTGGTTAATATATATAGTTAATGTAGAGCTCAAAGAGTACTATACATTGTACATGCATTATCCATGAATTAGATGGTGGTCATATCCCCACATTATAGGTGAGGTCATTAAGCCTTAAAGAGGTAAAGTAACTTGCCTAAGGTCACACAGCTAGTAAGAAGTCAGAATTTGAACCCACGACTGTTTAACTTAAAAAGCCCTAGCTTCTAACCATGACCATGTACTATCTCTTTAGCCTCTTTTGAAATTAAACAAGTAACAATTTCTTAATCATTTGTGCTGCACCTAAGTCTGTTTTTCCTCAAAAGTGATATTATAAATACCTAATTTTGCCAGATTTTTATATCTTCAGCCACATTATAAAATTCCCAAAAGCCATAATAACCAAAGTTCATGTGAGTTGAAACAACAACAACAAAAAATTAGAATAATATGGATAGAACTTGAGGGCCTTATGCTAAGTGAAATAACTTAGATAAAACTAGATAAATATTGCATTAAAAAAAACCTGCCAAACAAAAACCAAGTTAATAGACTCAGAGAACAGATTGGTGGTTGCCGCAGGTGGGAATTTAGGGATGGGTAAAATAGTTGAAGGAAGGTCAAAGGTACAAACTTCCAGTTATAAAATAAGCCATGAAGATCTAATGTACAGCATGGTGACTATAGTTAATAATACTGTGTTGCATAGTTGAAAGTTGCTAAAAGGATAGATCTTAAAAGTCCTCAACACAAGAAGAAAAAATATTGTTGTATGTTGATCAACTGTTCATCAACTGTATGTTGATGAATGTTAACTAGACTTATTGTGGTGATCATTTCACAATGTATACAAATATTAAATCATTATGACGTAACCTGAAACAATATAATGTTATATGTCAATTATACCTCAATTTTTTTTACTTTTTTAAAGATTTTATTTATTTGAGAGAAAGAGAGCACAAACGGTGGGGAGGTGCAGAGGGAAAGGGACAGGCAGACTCCCCGCTGAACAGGGAGCTTGATGTGGGGCTCAATTCCAGGACCCATGAGATCATGACCGGAGCTGAAGGCAGACGCTGAACCAACTGAGCCACCCAGGTCCCCCATACCTCAATTTTTAAAAAAAAATCAGAATAATGCAAGCCCCATCACAGGGTTAGGAGGACTGGAAATGTGTGCTATGAAATCACAAAGAACAATGGTAGGCCATTTTGGCAATTGTGGGATTCAAAAACTCAAATATTAAAAACCAAAAATATCAAACAGTTTATAGTGTTTTGCCTTTAAAGACTTCATGATGTAAGTGACACTGACAATAAACAGTGACGAAAAGTGATGACGTGGCCTTGGGACTACTCGAGTGAACAATTATATATGAACTATTTATATGTGCAAAGGCAGGGAATAAGCATTCATTCAGTGCCGGACAGTGTTCTAAGAATACAAAATAATGTGTATGTTAATGTGTATGAAATCAATTATCCTATTGTAAACCATAGTGAATCAATCTTTTCTTCCATTTTCAGAAATGAGATTTTTCTGTCTCTTTGTCATTACAGATAGTGACACAAGTTATTTAGAAGAAGAAAAGCAACACCATTTCCATAGTTGTTATTCCTGGGTTTGGTAAGTTTCAGTTCTTAAGTATTCTATGAGTTGCATTTTAGAATATGATTATCATGTATTTGTTGTTTGTGCCTTTTGAGAATCCCTGACCTCCTTCTGACAACCCCTTTTCTTATAAATAATATATTTTATGTGGCTAAAAGAGATGGCTTTGCCACAGCAATGTGTACATGAGTTGGTGAATCAGAATCCATCCCTATGGCAACAGTAATTGGTCCAGGAATGAGCCCCAATCCAAAGTAAGCCAATCAGAGGCTTTCCTGGGACTTGGGCAAAATAAAATGTTTCAGGAAAAGCTTTTTAACGAGGCTGAGTCACGATCTGTGTCTGGAGTTTCAAAAGGCCACCTGGCCTACCACATGGAGAAAGCCAGCCTAAAACAGGCAAGGAGAAGGCTTGTGATATTCCAGTTCTGTGGGCCAATAGATTCTTCTTTTTGCTTAATTAGTTTGAGTTGGATAGAAAACAGTTGTGTCGAAATACAGTGATTATGGTAACCTCATTGAGACAATGAGTAGTGGCAGAATAAATGAGGAATTATTAGACTTAGCAGTGACATTGACTTTTGACCTCAAGCAAACTGCTTTATCTTCCCAACTCTGTCTCTTTTATCAGTGGATATGCTAATACTGGATCACATAAAATCTGAGGCCCTATTTTATCTTCTGTTTTTATTCCAAATACCATTGTTTTAACTTTATTAATTCATAGTTATCTCACCTAGAAGTCATAGGGAATGGTGAGCCATACACACTACTTATTAGCACATCTAATTAATGCAAGGCTTTTATTTTTAGATGAAGATCACATCACTCTGTTCCCAGGCCTCATTCCACCTCTAGCCTAAGCAGCTACCTTGCAAATGTGTGATGTTAGACAGCCACAGGGCCTGCACAACAATGAATGCTTGGCTCTGAGAAAATCTATCCCTCTGGAAAATCAACTTGAGTACTTGTATTCAGTGGTTAGAAAATCATATACAAAGGCCATTGTGCTATGTCTCTTACTTCATGTCTTTATTTTTTCCTTTATATTCCTGTAGCACTTATTCCAACCAATGATTTCCACACAAATACACAATGAAAGCCTCTAATTCTTTTGGAAAGGAGATTCACAGCTATTACATTCAAAGATAAACATATATGTGCTAATCAACTCAGAGACTAGAAATTCCACTTTAAACTAGCAGCTGTATCATAATTCTTTAAGAAATTTTTATTTATTTATTAGAGAGAGAGAGAGAGAGAGCATGAGCACAGGGGAGGGGCAGAGGGAGAGGGAGAAGCAGACTCCCAGCTGAGCAGGGAGCCCCATGTGGGGCTAGATCCCAGGACTCTGGGACATGACTCAAGCTGAAGGCAGACGCTTAACCATCTGAGCCACCCAGGTACCTCCAGCTGAGTCATAATTCTGCTGAAGGTTCTATACTATTTGTCATTTACTTCCTAAACTAAGTGAAAAGTATTATATATGGATATCAACATGTCTTTTGGATTTCAGTGTGTACAGATTATTAAAATTGTACAACTTTTTAAAAACCTGAGATCTATCCTACTGACATTCTATGTGGCAAGCTGTTAAATTCCATGTGTGTTCTAAAATGAAGATTAAGCTTCACAATAAGGCCAAGAACTTGCTTGAAATTTAAAAGCTGTCATTATGACTTATTCGATATAGACATAAACAAGACCAGTGCTATAGATAAGCAAGTGAGTTTTCCTAATTGGATCCTGTTACAACTACCTGTTGTCAATTAAATTTATTTCCAGTATCCCCAGATATTAACAGATGGGTTTCACTGTGTATGAATAGCCACCATTTGTAAGTTCTGTAGATATTCTTTCTCACATACAACTACATATAACTCTTATAAGATGCTAGAAATGCACAGAGATTATTTGTGTGCTTGTATACAGTTTCTGTTTGTTTGTTTTTTATTTTAATCCTAGACTGGTACCTCCTTAGCGATTAGTTTTCTGGGAGCATCTAGTTAATTTTCCATGTAAGCATAGAGCATTTAGAAGCCTGATTGCTATATCAGGGCACATGACATTCTCTAAAAGTTGCAACTTTCAACTTTTAATTCTCCCCTAAATCTGATAATTGATGTGCTTAAATTAAATATGCTTACAAAATTTTGTAGTGTTTCCCATTTACCAATTACACATAAAGAGAATATGCTCCTATTCAGAATAAACCACCAATGTCAAATCTATTGTGTATGTGATGATCCAGCACTGGGTTAGGATGTCCCTTACTGTCACTTTTTTGTGCTACGACTATTGTAACTTCCTAACTGATTGCTCTGGCTCCAGCATTTTACCTTGATGATTTATTCTAACTAACATCAAATGTATTTTCCAAACTAACAAGGGTCCCCCCATATCACCATCCCGATTAAAAACCTCCTATTGGTTCCTTGTTGCCTCTAGAATTAATAATGATAGTAGTAATAACATTAATAATTACAAGAGCAAACACTTAATGGATTTACTCTGTGCTAGGCACTATGTGATGTATTTTATATACATTTCCTCATTTAATTTTCATAATAACTCTGAAAGTTCACAGTTGTGGAAACTGAGGTCCAAAGAGGTTGACTTATTTATCCAAGATCATATAGCTAGTACGTGATGGTACTAGTACCCAAACTCAGATCTGTCTGACTAAAGTTCATATTCTGAGCCATGATACTATTCTGTCTCCTTTTCCTAATAAAACACATATTCCTTGGCCGGTCTTTCATAAAATGGAGACCCTTCATTTGTTCTAATAAATTTTTTATTCCTCTTTAACACATACCTTCTTCAGCTCTGTTTTTGTTTTATTGTCTTAGTCATATTTCATCTTTCAGTTCTTTGGTTTTCCATTTCTCCCAACTTTTCCACTTTTGCTCTTCACACCTTTCTTTTGCACCCATCCTCTCCTTCCTTAGTCATTCAGTGAATGGCTTGTTAGTATTATGCACCTGCTGATTGGTCATTATCTCTGTCTCCCATAAAGTCATGGACTAGAGGGGGCATCAAAAGGGAGGATCCATTCCACACCAGAAGCAGCTGAAAAGAATAAAAATGACCCTATTCCAGTGCCTAGTACTCAAAAAAGTATTGATAGAGAATCAAAGTCCTAATTACTATTAAATCTCATCTCATATTTTCAGGGGTGAATAATCTTATTTCTTCCAGGTAAATTATAAGCTCCTTAAGCATAAAACAAAACCCTGTTTCTTTGCATCACTTTCACTCATACCTTAGATACAGGTTTTGTGTCCTGCCTACTTTTTATAAGGAATTTCTTTGTGACGTGTGTATTAAATAGTATGAATGCCTATATCTGCAAGTATATTTCCAAATATATAGAGGGTTATTGTGCTGAAAGATTAAAAGCACTGGCACAGAAACCAGAAATTTAAGGATGAAGACTAAAAGCCCACTGATAGATCAGTGCCATCTGATAAATATCTTCTCTGAGGATAGAAATGATGGTTTCTGTGTAACTGACTCCATAGAATTATTATTTTAAGCTAATTCATGACAGGAAAGCCTTTATAAAGTATCCTATACTACTGATCTCAAAGTGTCTATGTATCAGAGTTCAACCAGAGAAACTGAAACAGTAAGAAATAATCGTAAAAGATTTATTGCAAGGGATTGTCTTCCATATTGTTGGGCTGGTTAGGCAAGTGTGACACCCATAGGTTAAGCTGAACATCAGGCAGGCCAGCTGAAATTCTCAAGCATAAGCTGAAGCTACTATCCATAGATGTAATTTCTTCTTCTTCAGAGTACATATAGCAATACCTCTAAGGCCTTTCAATTGATTAAATCAGGCCCACCCAGGTTATCCAGGATAGGCTCTGCTATTTAAAATCAGCTGATTGTGGACTTTAATCATGTCTACAAAATCTTAGCAACACCTAGACTACTGTTTGATTGAATAACTAGGGATTGTAGCCTAGCAAATAGACACATAAAACTAACCATTACAGTCCCCCAAACCTCCCTTTTCCAACTAGGTATGAGGCTGGATTATTCTTCATAGTGAGACAGATCAAATGCATAAACAGATATGAGAATTCAATTGCCTTCTATTCATATATTAAAGAGATTTGGAAAATTTGTCAATTTTTTGTTTTGGAAAATGGAGTTATTTTTTATAAAACTATTTTGTATGTTAACATGCAATGAATGTATTATTTTTAAATTTAATTTATAAATTATTTCTAATTTAAGTTTCTAATACAGTAAATATGGATGGATATAACACACTTAAACAAAACTCATTAGGATTCTAAATTTTAAGAGTGTCAAGGAACCCTAATTCTAAAGGGTTTGAGAACCATAATTCTAAATAAGTGGAAAGATTATATAACCTTACTCATATCAATAAAACAAACACCTCAATAGTTATCCTTATATTTGGTATATATCATTGCAAATATCTTCTCTTGCCCAGCATGAAGTAGTGTAAAAATTTGGTCTTACATTATGAATGTAAAAACTATTCCTCCTCATGCATTGATTTAAAGAAATTATTATTCAAAGAATCACAACCTCCTTTTGTGAACTCCTACTGACTTAATCTGATGCTATAAAATACCTATTTGAATTTTGGCTATAAACACTTTCAACATCAGTATTCAATATTTTATTCTAAAACTTAGTTTCTGCAGATCCCAGTAAGTTATCCCTGCCAGGTTTCCTTATACCATGGTCAAAACATTTATTTGGGGGATTTTTTTATTCACGTTTTATATAGGAAAAATTAGTAAGCTAACAAAGTGGGTAGGAAGGGACTTGTAGTGACTTTCTATTCCAGTGGGTAAACATCAAGTTATTCTCTACCATTTAGCTACTTTTTGACTAGCCAAAAAAATTAGAGGAGAGAAAGTCATGGAAAAGCCAAAATCATGTTATTTGGGGAAAAAAATGGCCAAAAGATAGTGCAAAATCGATTTGAGGAAAATCTATCCAAGTAAAACTGCTTATCAAATCCCAAACAGTTTATTATATAATGTCACCCTAAAGTGTGAAGTAAAAAGGAGTATAAATATAATCTTTTAAGACAGAAGTTGCAAACAAAGATTGCTGCAGGGATGTAGCAGGTAATGTAATCTACTGAAGCTATTCATAGGAGGAATGGAGATATTTGTGCCCTGTCCAAACTGGGTGGCCATTATTCAGCAATTGCCAAATCTTGACTTGTGGGAATGTGTACCCGTTGTTGTCTGTTCTTTAGTTTGTTCTACAAAAAAAGAATCTACATTATTATGAGAAATACCCAATGTTTAAATACTTCAAGCTAATAAAAAATTTAAGCCTGTGCAGGCCAAATATTTCTGCAGATGGTTACCACTGTGTAACATCTGCTTTAGGAAAGCTGGATATCACATGAATTACTTGGTGACAGAGGACCAAGGAGATATTATCCTCTAAGGTAATCTGTAGTCACTGTTGTTTTCCACCTGAACCTGTCCCTACCCCCTCCCCCAACATTACTTAATATAAAAGTTCCTCATCATTATTTTGTCTTTGCTTTCTAAAATTACTTCAGAAATCAAATTGATCAGTGGAAGCCCAGACTGAGACTTCACGCTCCTTCAAAGTGCTCATCTTTAAAAGTTTGTTCAGCATCTGGAAAAAGAACCATGCTTAGGTGGGGAAGAGGTAGACAAGACTCACCAAACTCAATTTGTTCACTTAATAAATCAGTCCTGTCATTATCCTAATGCAACAGCTTGAGAACTCAGGAAACCCCTAAGGCAGAATTTCTCAACTTCAGCACAATAGACATCTTGGGCCAGATAATTCTTTGTTGTAGGAGGCTATTCTGTGCAATATAGGATGTTTAGCAGCATCCCTGGGCTCTACCCACTAGAGGCCAGTAGCGCCTTCAACCCAATTTGGCAAAGTTGTTTCCAGATATTGCCAAATGCCTCCAAGGAGCAACATCAGCCCTTGTTGAGAGCCACTGATCTAGGGGTATTCATGCATGCCCCTTGGGGATCTCTCACCTCTTCTCAGGCTACTTACACTGTACTCTTTCTAAGATGAGTTCTGGTTAATGAAATATGTTTCATCATATTACATTTTCAGGGATGTTTGATGCCCTGGACAACTGCATTGCTGTCCATTCCTTTGCCTCAGTCCTGAAGGAATGAATTTTTTGGTTAATGTTTCATGTTACCAACTCCTCCTCCTATTTCTGTTACTTGCTTAATACTTCTTCCAACTCTTATCCTATCCCAGTGTTTGCATCTGCTTAACCAGCTAAAATGTTTCAAGTTACTTTCCATTCTGAATACTTAAAATGTTATTTTGCTTGTTTAGTAAACATTAATCTAGACCCTTGCCTTTCTTACAACTAAAGTCAGTGCTTATCTGTCTTAATTTATCAAAGTGACCATAAGATTTTTCCTTACAACTTTTTTTATTTCAGTTGATTTGAAGAATTTGATAACCCTGTTTTTATTTTTTTGTTTGCTTGTTTTTAAAGATTTTATTTGAGAGAGAGAGCAAGGGGAGGAACAGAGGGAGAGGGAGAGAATCTCAAGCAGACTCCACGTTGAACACAGAGCCTGACACAGCTCAATCTCACAACGCTGAGATCATGACCTGAGTCAGAATCAGGAGTCAGATGCTTAACCAACTGAGCCACGCAGGTGCCCCCATAACCCTGTTTGTTTTTTTTTTTATTAGAGTAGTTAAATCAATTTATTAAGGTTGCTGGGGAATTAAATGAGTTATATAGAATGCTTAATACAGTGCTAAGCATAAATTGATCAATAACAGTTATAAGTTACCACTAGTAAAATTTTCACAGCTTGTAGTAAATAATTGGTCTTTAGTTTATAAATTTCATTCTAGTCATATGGTACTGGGTGTGAGATGGGACAAAAAGCCTCTATCAACAATTACTTTTTTAATTGGCAAGTTTGAGCAACAAGAATATAAAGGCTCAACTTGACAAACTCTCTAAAAATCATAAACAAAAAGCATGATGCAGTCGATGAGAAATGCAAATATATACAAAATGCTAAATTTACATAAGCGAAGAGAAGTTGACTGCTGGAAAGGGGAATTATAGAAAGATCTGAGATGTGTGATACTTTAACATGATTTATTAAGGAATTCTAGCAGCCAGACAAAAGAAACATGGCCTCTCTAACAAAAACTGAACACACCATTTCATTTTTTATTATTTTTTTAATTAACATATGATGTATTATTTGTTTCAGGGGTACAGGTCTGTGATTCATCAGTCTTACATAAGTCACAATGCTCACCATAGTACATACCCTCCCCATTGTCCATCACCCAGCCACCCCCCTCCCACCCCCCTCCTCTCCAGCAACCTTCAGTTTGTTTCCTGAGATTAAGAGTCTCTTATTGTTTGTCTCCCTCTCTGGTTTCATCTTGTTTCATTTTTCCCTCCCTTCCCCTATGATCCTCTGTCTTGTTTCTCAAATTCCTCATATCAGTGAGATCATATGATACTTGGCTTTCTCTGATTGACTTATTTCACTTAACATAATACCCTCTAGTTCCAACCACATCATTGCAAATGGCAAGATTTCATTTTTTTGATTGCTGCATAATATTCCATTGTATATATATATACCACATCTTCTTTATCCATTCATCTGTTGATGGACGTCTAGGCTCTTTTCATAGTTTGGCTATTGTGGACATTGCTGCTATAAACATTGGGGTGCAGGTGCCCCTTCAGATCACCACATTTGTATCTTTGGGGTAAATGCCCAGTAGTGCAATTGCTAGGTCGTAGGGTAGCTCTATTTTCAACTTTTTTTTTTAATT
>NW_028020227.1:0-682 GCF_054177405.1 Leptonychotes weddellii
GTTAATTTTCTGTGTCAATTTGACTGGGCCACAGGGTGTCCAGACAGTTGGTCAAATATTATTCTGGCTGTTTCTGTGAGGCTGTTTTTGGATGAGATTAACATTTAAGTTGGTAGACTGAGTAAAGCAGATTGCCCTCCCTAATGTGAGTGGGCCTATTCAATCAGTGGAAGGCCTGAATAGGACAAAAAGGCTGACCCTCCCCCAAATAAGAGGGAATTCTTCCTGCCTGACCGCCTTCAAGCCAGGGCATCAGTGTATTCCTGCCTTTGGACTTGAATTTAACCTTGGCTCTTCCTGGGTCTCGAACTTGCCAGCCTTCAGACTAGAACTACACTGTAGACTCTCCTGGGTCTCCAGCTTGTTGAGCACAGATCCATAATCATCCTGTGAAGCAATTTCTTATAACACATACATACACAAACAAACAAACACATCCTATTGTTTCTGTTTCTCTGGAAAACCCTGGCTACTACACAGACGTTATCTATGTTTTCTATAAATGGCACATAGATAAACACTATCCATGTCAACAGACTATCTCATAGGTGCCATTGGTCAAATTTTTCCTCAGGAGAATGTTTATGGAGGGTTTGATTCTGGTGGTGCTATTAGACACTCACCTCCAGGATCCTATCAATCTTGGCTCACTACTTTCATTCAAATGTGTAAACATAGGTCA
>NW_028020228.1:0-682 GCF_054177405.1 Leptonychotes weddellii
CTGAGACTTAGAGGATCAAGCAACTTTTTGAATGTCACCTTGCTGATAAGAGGCAGTATGGAGATTCAGATTCTGAGGTCTGGGGCTAGAAACTCTATTCTTTAGTAGTAAGTGATACTGACCTACAATGGTAGCCAGGAGTAACTAGTACCTTTGTCTAAACAGCCCCAAGTGGTCAAATAATGACAATCCCTTCTCCTGGCTGCTGTTTTCCTGACCATTTATCATAAAATCAGGGGGTGCCTTTAGAGGAAAAGAAGAGAGTTTTATCTTGAAAAGGTTCTTTAAGAACGTATGAAGAGATGAAATTGGGAGTTTAGCATGGTCACATTAAATCAAAGCTCGATACCTCAGGGTATTGTGTCCTTTGGTTTGATAATTAAAGAATTTAAGGTTGGAGACAGACATGTCTACTTTACATGCTACACTTCAGCTGTGTAAAAACCATTGAGAATGGTTTATCCTTCCTACATCTTCAGTAATAGAAAAGTTTAACACACAGAGATTGCTTTTATTTTATTTTTTATTTTTTTAAAGATTTTATTTATTTGACAGAGAGAAACACAGCGAGAGAGGGAACACAAGCAGGGTGAGTGGGAGAGGGAGAAGCAGGCTTCCCGCGGAGCAGGGAGTCCGATGTGGGGGCTCAATCCCAGGGCCCTGGGGTCATGACCTGAGCCGT
>NW_028020229.1:0-682 GCF_054177405.1 Leptonychotes weddellii
GTCTTTGCGGGGCTGCAGCCCTAGAACCAAGCAACACGCACCCATTTCTGGAGTCCGGCCGCCCCGTGGTCCTCATCACTCAATCACTAAGCAACGGAATTCAGGCCCTATCTTCCGAGTTCACCACTTCCTCCTTTTCTTTCTTGGAAATTTGGATCCAAATAGCACTGGAATGGGGTTTTCCCTCGAAAGATAAATTTCTGGAGCCGTTTGCTCCAAATAAGGACTAGCTGGTCATTTGTGAGTGACCAGACCCCAGACCCAGGCAGATCATTTTCCCCTTTTAGAAATGCACCCCTTTTATCACAAAGACAAAAGATTCTCAATGTTGCTAAGAGAACAAAAAACGAGGCATATGTATGTTTAATAAAGTCAACACTTATGTGTACAAGATCTGCATAGAAAGGACAAAGTTGCTTATCAAAACTGCCAACACTCAGGATAACTTTAAATCTCAAGAAATTGTATTGTCTCCAAGACTTCGGTTTCAATTAACTATTTTAATTTATGAGGGTTTTTTAAGTTTTATATATATCACAATTACACAATTTGTCGATTTAGTTGGATAATTTGTCTTTGGACCATAACCAAAAAAAATACACTACTTCAGTTCTATTTCTGGAACAGGCCACCTAACCGTAACACCTACAACAGGAGAATCTTTCAATGTTCCAAGCAGTGT
>NW_028020230.1:0-682 GCF_054177405.1 Leptonychotes weddellii
TATGGTTTGCAAATTTTTTTCCCATTCAGTACATTGCCTTTTTATTTTATTGATTATTTCTTTTGCTATGCAGAAGCTTGTAAGTTTGATGTAGTCCCACTTGTTAATTTCTGCTTTTGTTGTTTGAACTTCTGTGTCATATCCAAAAACTCATTGCTAAAACAAATGTCAAGAAGTTTCTTTCCTATGCTTACTTTTGAGAGTTGTGTATTTAAGACTGATCCATTTTGAGGTAATTTTTGTGAGTGGTGTAAGGTAATAGTCCAATTACATTGTTCTATAAGTGTATATTCAGGTTTCCCACACCATTTGTTGAAGAAACTATCCTTTCCCCACTGGGTGTTCTTGGCTTACTTGTCAATTTTTAGCTGACATTGTATGCAGAAGGTTAATTCTGGGCTCTCCAATTTGTTTTATTGGTCTATGTGTCTGTTTTTATGTAAATACCATACTGTGTTCATTATAGCTTTAGAGTATAGTTCGAAATTAGGAAGTGTGATACCTCTTGCTTTGTTCTCATTTCTCAGGATTGCTTTAGTTATTTGGGTCTTTTGTGATTCTACACAAATTTTAGATTTTTTAAAAATTACTTTGAAAAATGCCTTTGGAATTTTGATAGGGATTTCATTGACTCTATCAGTGACTTTGTGAAATATGGACATTTTGCCAATATTAATTCTTC
>NW_028020231.1:0-682 GCF_054177405.1 Leptonychotes weddellii
AGGAAAACAATATAAGCAATTTCCTTGTAATAAAAGAAAGAAGAAAAGAAAAAAAGATCAACTCCAGAGGAGAACATTCCAGAAGGTCTCCAAACACAGCCGTTCTCTCCCTCCAGCCTTGAACAACCGTCTAGTGCCAAGTTCTCCTTATGTGTAACCTTAACTTGGCCTGCTTTGGTTCCACAGCCCCCCGGTCTTCCAGAGGCCGACTTTTGGATCACAATCCGGCCGGGAGGAAGTTCCCTGAGATCTGCCCTTAACTTGCTGTGTGATCGCAGGCACATCGCCAGCCCTGTCTGAGCCCCAACACAGTGAGGCCGTTTCCCCCGGCCCCCCACAGCCCCCCTCTTGCCTGTCAATGGCGATGGCGGTCATGGAGTAGATGCTGACGAACGTGGCCGTGATGGGGAAGAGGTTCTGGAAGTAGCAGAAGGCACGGCCGAAGTACCAGATGTTGTGGCTCGCGTAGATGAAATTGAAGGTGGCGTTGAAGGCGGCCATGCAGAGGTCAGCCAGGGCCAGGTTGACAATGAAGTAGTTGGTGACTGTGCGCATTCTCTGATGGGCCAGGATGATCCAGATGACCGTGGCATTGCCCGTCACGGCCACCAACACCAGGGCCAGGTAGGCGGTGGCCCACAGGGCCAGCTGCCAGCCGGGCATGGAGAAGGCCGTGATGCCC
>NW_028020232.1:0-682 GCF_054177405.1 Leptonychotes weddellii
TGGGATTTGTTTGCAAAGGGAGTGAATGTACTTCTCAGACGTAAGAGCTAACAACGGTAACATGACTTACATATTTCATTAAATATGTTGAGGGTAAAAACTCGAACTAAATCAAACAAGGATATGAGAAGACAAAATTAATTGCAATATTATATCATCGTGCTCA
This sequence comes from Leptonychotes weddellii, assembly GCF_054177405.1. NCBI lineage: Eukaryota > Metazoa > Chordata > Mammalia > Carnivora > Phocidae > Leptonychotes > Leptonychotes weddellii. Next base: position 167 of record NW_028020232.1, read on the forward strand.
AGCATTTTGACCCTTGGGATGTCAGGTGGAGTGGAACATCTTCTCTGGGTAATGATGCTTTTGGAAGGTGGTATACACTTTTTTTCTTGCTTGCTTTCTTTCTTTTTCTTAACAATTGAGTTGTCTAACAAGGGAATCTAATTTTACTTCTATTTTTAGCTATGTTACAGTATATCCATGTTAAAGGCCTCAGGTCCTTTAGATGAAAGTACAATCCAGGATTAAATAAAGCCGACTTCACAACTGCAGACAGACTCCAAGTCAGGAGCCTATAGGCAGCTTTAGTGCTGAGAGTTAATACCCATGCTGGTACATTCCACAGCCTTTACCTCCTCGCAGGATCGAAGTGCGGTACAAATAAATGTAAATTAAAAGGTGAACAATTGATTCAGAAGGTTCTGTTTTTAACTCACTGACCTTAGATGTCAGCCGCAGTGTCCGATAAATGTCAGCTGCGTTAGCTAATAAGCTCGCCATGCAGGGTGGGAGAGTGCTGAACGGACTTTTACTAACATT
>NW_028020233.1:0-682 GCF_054177405.1 Leptonychotes weddellii
GGCATCTAGCCACAGTACTTCTCACTGGGCAGTGCTCATCATGTCCTGTCTTGAAGTAGGCTTTGAGCAGTGTATCTCTGTGTCTCCAAACCATCTGTCATTCATCCCCTTCTGCGGACCAGTAAGTTCTACAACCAGGAATCTTTTTGTTTCATTCACTGCTTTATCACCAGTGTCTTTAAGAGTGCTAAGTATGAGGAAGAGTTAAGTAAATATTTGTTGAATCAATGAATGAATTTTTCTGATTTCTATGTCCATCTCTCATTTTTCCAAATATTGGCAGAGAGAAGGGATGTAATTTACTGGATCCCCTCAAACTCTCCCATGTGCATGGCCTATTTCTTAGTATTCCTGCAAGGATCATATTTTTAAAAGTGTATAATTTGATATTAAAAATTTCAAGGCATTGCACAAATGTCCCAAATGAATACTATTTAATTTATTGCTATTTTAAATTTACTGTTTCTGCCCTTTCCTTTTGCTTTTTGTTTTTTTTTTTTTTAAGGTATAATTGACATATTACATTGTATTAGTTTGTATACATTGTATTAGTTTGTATAGTAGTATTGTAAAAAGATCACCACAATAAGTCTAGTTAACATCCACACCACACATAGTTATGAAATTTTTTTCTTGTGATAAAAACGTTTAAGATTTACTCTCTTAGCAACTTTCAAATATA
>NW_028020234.1:0-682 GCF_054177405.1 Leptonychotes weddellii
GTATCAAATTAATCATATCCCCCAATAAATTGTAAGTGCCATGAAGTCAGACATGTCTCTTGCTTACTGCTGAGCTGCTAGTGCTTAGCACAGCTCCTGGTAGATAGCAGTTGATAAGTGAAGTTTGTACCAAATTAATCTTGAAATAAGTGGGGTGTTTTTTCCTTCCATTTCCTTTCTCCACTATATTACACCATATGCAATAAAAATTTTTCCTTTTCTAAAAACATATACTCAAAAGAGATTCCATACTCTTTTTGGATAATAGTAATCTCCAATTATACATGCTTATATAAACATGCTTATATAATAAAAATATAATAAAATATTTTCTATTTTAAAGTCTCAAAGCTATTTAGAAATAATAAAAAAGCAGATGTGGGGACACTGGGTTTTTAAAATAATTTTACATATAGACTCAAGCTTGCTTTCTTGACTCCAGCTCTAATATACATCAAGTTTCTGATTCAAGACTTCTGGTTAACTGCTTGACCTAGTGATCCCCATTCAGTAAATGATGTGCCAATAGGTGAAAAAATGTAAAGCCCCATAATGAAAGATTCATGAGATTTTTTTCCCCCATTCTTTTTTTAAAATTTTTTTTATTCTTATGTTAATTCCCATACATTACATCATTAGTTTTAGATGTAATGTTCCATGATTCGTTGTTTGTGCATAACAC
>NW_028020235.1:0-682 GCF_054177405.1 Leptonychotes weddellii
CCTTATGCTAGAAGTGGGGCTGAATCCGAATTCCTAGGGGGGAGGGGGGCTGGGCGTCTCAGCATGAAGGTCAAGTTTAGGAAACTGAGAATGAATGTAAAAGCACTTAGTGCTCAATTTGTAGTCCACGTTATGTGAGGAACTGTTCCAGACACTGAGAATTCCAAACCCCCTACCCTCATGGAACTTCTGCTGTAACAATGGAGACCATGAGTCAAAGCACGTCATTTCTGGGAGGGATAATGCCACGGTTTCTCTGTCTGGCTTTGATCTCTAGCTCATAGTCTCCAGGGCCTCCACATACTGCTGTCTCTCTCCCTACTTACATTTTTAAACTTTGGTTTTGTTTCTGATGCTCATTGTAGTAGACTTAGAATATAGAGAAATCAGAGTTTGTGTCTTACATTGTATATAAATTTGAATCCTATGCTTTTGAGGTAGAACAATACCAAAAATAATCATTTCCCTTTAAGTGCAAAACTAGATACATGAATTGTACTTTCCATTTAATCCTATTGCAAACCAGGCTTGAATTATTTGAGGTCCTAAGGAAGCCTTCCGGGTATAAAATTTGAGATTACCCCTGGCCAGGCACATATTGGTGTATTCCCTTCCCTTCCCACTCGCCCCCCCCTACTGCCCGCCCTGGTTTGTTGTGATGGAGGGGGGAGGGTGGTAGCCT
>NW_028020236.1:0-682 GCF_054177405.1 Leptonychotes weddellii
TGATGCCAAGTCCCGGGAGTAAGAAGGAAAGTTGACTTGTCCATCTTCCTCCTTCTGCCCCCCTGACACAGACCCTCCCCTCCTGACACGCCCAGGTCCCTGCTTCTCCTTCTTCTCCCCACAGACCCACCACCCAGCATTCCAGCCACACACACCACTGCCGCCCAGGGACACACACACTGTAACTTACCAGAGACAAACACATCAATATACATTCCTGGAAATCTGAGCTTGGTGACAGCTTACTGAGGGAAGAGACAGGGACAATGTACTTACAGCAGCAGAGATTGGGACTCATAAAGCCGGAATATGATGGAGTATTAACATGATAATGCGATCCATGTGAAATGTCTACAGATTGATGTTGAATAAACGATGCAGAGGGGCTGGGCACCCTGACTTGGCCTTCTACACTTCCCTCCTTGTCCACCAGAGGGCGGCAGAACTGCTCTACACCTGGGCGCCTTCCTCAGCACCCACAGCCCAGCAGGGTCTGACCCTCCCCAGCCTCACCCAGTCACTGTCCTCCTGGCTCTCCAGGCTCCCCACACTGGACCCCGTCAGCCCCCCTAGCCAGCCAGGCATCTGCCCGCTGAGACTGGTCCCTCTATGGGCAGCTTGTCCCTCCACACCCTCTGCCCTTAGAGGGGCGAAGGTCCACTCACACTTCTGGTCTCAGCCC
>NW_028020237.1:0-11079 GCF_054177405.1 Leptonychotes weddellii
TGTTTGATGTTTTATGCTATTGGCACTCGTACGTTTCATCGTGCAGTTGCTTTCACATGCTGACCTTACGTCCAGTGCCCCAGATTCCGGCTTATCTGCACGCTTGCTCGTGTCCCCTGCCAGACGGCAGTCTCGCTTCTCCTCCCTCGAGTGCTGTGCCTTCTCCATGCACACTGGCCGGCTTGTCCAGCCCAGTGTTGAGCAGCAGGGCAGAGGGGGACGTCCCTCTCTTCCAGCCTTCATGGAACACATTCAGTCTTCCAGTTAAGTGTCACATGAGCTATGATGGAGTTTTATGGATGCTTTTATAGATTGCAGGGGGGTCTATCCCAGCTTGCTAGGAGTTTTTTGTGAATGAGTATTGAAAGTTGTCAAGTGCTTTTCGAGCATCTATTGAGATGATCGTAAAGGTTTGCTTCTTGACTGAGTTACTGTGGTGAACCTCGATGATTTCCAAATGCTGAAATAACCTGCATTCCCGGATGGACCCCACTGGCCATGAAGACGGTCCTTCCTCTGCGCAGCTGGATTAGCTTTGCTGATGCTTGCCTAAGGATGTTTGTTTATACCCCTCTGAGGGACACTGGCCCGTGGTTCTTGTCCTCACATGTAGTCTGTCCCGTTTGGTACCACATTGGACTGAGATGAGCTGGAAGTGCCCCTTGCTAGGCTCTGCTGTGGTGTGTGTGGACTTGGCCTTCTTTCTTAGTGTGCAGCAGCCTTCGTGGGCGGACCACCTAGGCCGGAAGTGCTCCTCATGCTAGAGTTTTGTCAGTTTTTAAAACTAGATACAAGGCTGTTTGGATTTTCTAATACTTCTTGTGTCTTTTTTTTTTTTTAAGATTTTATTTATTTATTTGACAGAGAGAGAGAGACATAGCAAGAGAGGGAACACAAGCAGGGGGAGAGGGAGAAGCAGTCTTCCCAATGAACAGGGAGCCCAATGCGGGCCTGAGCCAAAGGCAGACGCTTAACGACTGAGCCACCCAGGGGCCCCTCTTGTGTCTTTATATGTTTGTCAAGGAATTGTATCTGAGTTGTTAAAACAATTGGTGTAAAGTGTTCTCTTCTTAATGTCTGTCAGATCTGTGGTGATGCCCCCTTTTTGTTCCTGGTGTTGGTAACTGCTGCTCCCCTTTTCCCCCCAGTCAGTCTAGCTTAGGCTCTGTCGAGTTTTAGACCTTTTCCCCCAGAACCAGCTTCAGCTTCACTGATTTCCCTCTGTTGTTCGCTAGTTTTCTTTCATTGGCTTTTACTCTCTGTTTCCTTTCTTGTCTCATTTTTGTTTAATTTGCTGCCGCTCTGCCAGCTTCTCACCACAGAAGCTCAGGTCACTAATGAAGAACACAGATGGATGGACTACACAGTCAGCAAGCATGATCTGTTCATGCTCTTTAGAGAAAACATGTTCTTAATACATACAGAACATTTTAAAAGCTGACTGGCCCAGGGCACAAAGCAAATTCCAGTAACTCAGCAGCAAGGTTAGATGATATGGATCACATTCTTTAACCTTATTGCAACCAAGGAGGGACTCGGTAATGAAAAGACAACTAAAATAAGTATATTCAGGAACTTTAGGGGCGCCTGGGTGGCTCAGTCTGTTAAGCGTCTGCCTTCAGCTCAGGTCATGATCCTGGGCTCCTCGCTCAGTGGAGGGTCTGCTGCTCCCTCTGCTTCTCCCTCTGCCCCTCCCCCAGCTCATGCTCTCTTTCACTCACTCACTCTTTCAAATAAATAAAATCTTTTTGTAAAAAAAGTATATTCAGGAACTTTAAAAATACACATGGACCAAAGAAGAAATGACATTAGAAGTTAGAAAATACTTTTAATTGAATGCTAGTGGAAATACTACACACCAGTTTTGGGGGCTGTGGTCAGGGGGAGCTTCTGGGGGAAATGTGCAACCACAGATGCACTCGACAGGAAAGAACAAGGGGGTTTCCGACTCCAGGGATTAACTCACTTAAAGGAGCCCCTGCACTGGGGATTACACCCCTCTCCTGAAGAGCAGTGGAAATCTGAGCCTGCGAAGGTATGACCAAAGGCAAAAGGGACCACAGGAGCCCAGGAAGGCTGTGCAGTGTGAGACTGCGCATCACCCCAAGAACATGGCCATCCAGGCACCCTGGGTTCAGGGCCACAGGCTGGTATAAGGTGGGTGTCTAAAGGGAGAGCCTCCCTATGAACCTGGACCCCTTCCCCTGCCCCAGGAAAGGGGGTCTGGCTGGCTCCTGGCAGAGAGGGTGGAGACAAGAGGGCCAGCCCCCATAACTTGGCCCTGGGCCTCAGGCCACAAACAGTGGTTCTGGTGCTTCTGGATTGGCAGAAGTGAAAGACCCCTCTCTGGAAGAAATTGTCATCCTTCTCAAACAAACCCAAGCATAAATGTTCACAAACTGACTTTGAAAATAACCAGGCACAGAAGACAGCAAGACCCCATGAGTGAGAACGCAAGGGTCACAGCTCAAGCAGCCCCACGAAGACACGAGAGATCAGAGGGACCAGTGACGACTGTTACACATGATAGAGCAGTCCCGCTCAGTGTTTACAGAATACAGGACAAACTCAAAAAACAGTTTCCAAGAACAGGAAGCAAGAGAATCACGTAACAGATTCGAAGAACCAAATAGAACCTCTAAATTCTGGAGGAAAGAACTAGAAACTTATAGTTTGAGGAGAGAAATTCTCTTCGGTAAATGGAGTTGGAGCAACTTGTTAGGTTTGGGGGGAAAGTGGACCTCACACCACATTCAAAAAGTAATTTACAGTGATTCATAGACCTACACGTGAAAGCTAAAATTGTAAAGCTTCTAGAAAACAGGAGAGCATCTTTCCGACCAGAGGGTAGACAGAGACATCTAAAACAGGCCACAAAAGGCTCCAACCATCAATGATAGAGGAACAAAGATTGCATTTCCTCAAAATCAGAAACTTCTCGTCAAGATGTATCATTAAGAAAGTAAACCAACCAACTGGAGAATGAGGAGCGGTCACAAAGCCTGCGTCTGAGACAAGGCTCAGACCCAAAATTCTACAACCCAGGCTTCTAATGGACACGGGAATTAAACAGGCCTTTCACTGAAGAAGGCCTCCAAATGGCCAATGAGCACATGAGAAGGTGCTCAGCATCATTAGTCATCAGAAAAATGCAAATGACTATAATGAGCCAGCACTCCACACCCATGAGGATGATTCAAAATAGGCCCCTACCAAGGGTTGGCTGAGGATGGGCACGTACTGGAACGCTCCTGTTGCTGGGGGAATGTGCAAAATGGTAAAGCTGCTGTGCAAAATGTTGGCAGTTTCTTTGTAAACATTTGCTCACCTGTGCCCTGCAGTTCCTCCTCTGATCACACGTGTTTCCAGGGGAGTGGAGGGTGTGTGGCCACAGAAGGCCCAACACAAGAAAACTGTCCAATCCATGTTCAGCTTCATCTCATTCACAACCAGAAACAAGCTAAATGTTCACTCACAGAATAGACAAAAAATTCTGGTATGTTTGTGTAATGGAATGGGTGCAGAGTCATCTGCATTGTTGGAGAATCTCAACATTCTGAGCCAAAGAAGCGAACTGTAAAAGAGACAGAATTAGTTGCTAGGGATGGCGATCAAAACAGTGGTCCCCTGGCACGGTGGGCGTTGCCTCCAAAGGGCCGGAAGGAAGGTCTGTGATGGGCAATGCCCTCTGCTCGTGGACAGTGGTGACATGGGTCATCCATGTGTGAAAGCGTGTCAAGCCATGCACGTAAGGTTTGTGTGGCTTTCTGTTTGTAAGTAAGAAACTCCTCCGAGAGATAAAAGCGCGTCCAAGCAAGGACGGGGCGCCGTAAGAAGCCGCAACGAGCTCGGGAATGAACGTCTGATGGCAGAAGTGCAACCCCCGAAGACTAAGACATCAACGTGGAGGAAATCACACAAGGAACCACAAGAAGAAAGGGAAAATCATACACGAACTCCAAGGGCAAGCTGGTGGTTCAGCGGTCGGAGCAGGACCCAGGAGAGGCCAGAGAGGAGACGTCAAAATGTCCAAGAAAAGCCCCTGCAAGTGAAGAGCAACTTCACAGAACAAAAGGCCCCGGTAAGAGACGAAAGTAATAACTACAAGATTTAAAGGCGATGGAGGCAGAGACCGGGTTCCAAGTGTCGCAGGAAGAGAGGTCGGGACTCAGAATCAAGAATGGCGCGGGATGGGGCACCTGGGTGGCGCAGTCCCTGAAGCGTCTAGGCTGATATTCCAGAATTCAGATACTCAATCCAACCCTGTCTCCGGGGGCCCCCGGCCTCCAGCCGTGTGTGCGGTGCGGCCGCCCAAGGAGGGCCCTTGGGGGCAGAGGCGGAGGTAGGGAAGGGCGGTGGTGCAGGGTAGGTTGCAGGGGTCCTGGCCGGGGCACCTCTTACCTCTCGGCAAAGGCGGGGAGCCCTTCCTGGGCGCAAGTCGAGGGCCGGGTGAAACTGGTAACCGAAGCGTTAATAGGACTGATCCCAGCTGCAACCTGTCACCCAGACCTTTTCCTTCACCTTCACATTTCCCCGATTTCCCAGACTCCCCTTTGAGGAGGCGGATGTGAGGCTTGCCCCCCACCCCCACCCCCTTTCCCCTCTGCACCCCCTTCCCCCTACCCCCGTCTCCTCCTCTGGCTGCCCCTTGAATAAACCCTTTTCTTGCTGCAAACTCCATGTCTCTGCTGCGCATCAGGCAGGTGGAACTTGTGTTCCGTTCCACAGGGTCCCTAAAACCTTCCTCCACAGCCACACCGTGCCACGTGGCCGTCCCCTTGTGGCAGCTGTAACAGCTTTGCCCAACGGCCCCCGGGTGGCGCTGTGCCGCCCTTCCCAGCTCTGGAGGAAGGACAGGGGGCTGTCCCGCACTGCCTGGGTGGCTGCTACAGCTGACTACAGCTGGCCGAGCCCAGCGCCCCCGGGGCCTCCTGCGCTGGAGGGGGCCGCCCTCCGCGGCCAAAGCACCAGATGCTTGTGGTGGCCTGGGCCAGGCCTGCTGAGCCCCTCGGGGAGCTATTCTTCATGAATGCCTAATACATCCGGAACCCTGTTTCAGTCTTACAAAAACACAGCAGCCTTATTTCATTTTGAAAACAAGAGACCCCAGATGCCAGCCGCTCAAGGTCACTGGTAAGGCCCAGAACCCCAAGTTGCCTATCCAGAGTTGGTGTGCATGGACATCTGAGCCCCCTCCCACCCAGAGGGCAACCGCTCACTACTGGAACCCTGGACTGGGGTGTGCAGCCCATGCTTTGCTCCCCCCTTATAATTTAAAAGGGAAGTCTGACTACCCCAGAATCTTGTCCAGGGCATGCTAGTGGGGGCCTTTTAGGCTTAGAATCTGACTTGCTTGCAGGATCAACCCTGAGGCCTTTGCATCCCAGAGGCTCAGGACTGGGCCTACTTCTGCCTTGCCTCGCAAGCTTCCCCAATAGTCAGGTGTCAGCTCAGAAGATGAGGCAAGGAAAAGGGTGCTGGTGCTCTGAAACCCATCAACCTGAGGGATCTCAGCTGAGGAGGAGAACATGAGTGTCAACCACTTACAGTAGCCTCAGACTCACTGGGTCCTTAATGGATCGGGGTGGGGTGGGAGAGGGATGTGGATGGATGGTGGATGGATGATGGGTGGTGGATGGTTGGTGGACGATGGATGGTGGATGGGTGATGAATTGATGATGGATGGATGATAGATGAGTGGTGGATGGTAGATGGTGGATGGATGGTGGACAATGGATGGTGAATGGGTAATGGATAGATGGATGGCAGATGGATGATGGATGGATGGCAGATGGACAGTGGATGGATGATGGTTGATGGGTGGACGGAGGATGGGTGGTGGGCGGATGACAGATGGGGGATAGATGGATGGGTGGATAGTGGATGGATGGCAAATAGATGGTGGGTGGTAGATGGATGGTGGGTGGATGGGAGGGAGAAAGGGCGGGAAGAAGGTGTCTGAATAGGCTATGGTTGGAGACCCCAGGCAGGCAGATCAGAGCCCCATTTCCTCTATGAGACCAGGGTCAGAAGGCCCAACCCAATGCTTCCCTTTCATGACTAGGGAGGAATGTCAGGAAGCCCCCCCACCAACTCTGGAAACTTCCCAGCGACCCAGACACCCATCAGCCAGTGGAGCCATGACCATTCCCTCCTGCTAACTGAGTCATGAAAATGCCACAAAACTTCCCCAAGGCCACAGGCACCGTTGGGAGGAAACAGGGAAACCCCGCCCAGACCCACCAAGGTGGGGATAACCCGGCACCTGAGCGCCTGAGCTGTGTCAAGACAACAGAGCCGTGTCCAGGGTCAGGCAAAGCCACAGCCCAAGAAAGAGAAAGCACCTCATCCTTCAGGAAAATAATGTGCATGTTAAAAATAGAACATTAACGATTTTTAACTATCTGCACGACCAACAGTAATGGGTCCTAAGAAGCAATGCAGTCAGGTAAACGTGTGTGGGGCCACACTAGGAGCCTGGTGGGTCTGAAGGGGGAACAGCCCCGCCGCCCCCAGGGCTCCTGGGCGGCAGGGTCCCCAGGCACAGGGCAGTGGTGACCCAGGCGTGGGACAGCCGGAGGCGGCTGCAGGACGCTCGGCAGAGGTGGGACCTGGTCCGGCCTTGCTGTGGTTTGGGGCCCTGTTTCCCAAGGGCATGCCTGGCCTCAGCTGGGGGGCCACCACCTCCAGGGAAGGGGAGGGCGCTTTGCATCCCAGAGCCGTGGACATTGCTGTCCAATGCCCCCAGGGCACCTGCAGCGACATGCTGCTCTGTCTCAGGGGACCAACTGCAAGCTGCCTGACGCCTGGACGCGTGGCTCCCCCCGACTTGCCGGAGGTCCCGCGTGACTCATGGAGGCCAAAGGAAGGGTCAGGTCTGGGCAGCAGTGACCAGTGGGGCGGGGAAGGCGTGGGGACCAGCCATGGCCACCTTGCAGCCAGGAGGCCCCAGTCACAGGGCCCAGACCGCCCGGGATGCAGCAAAGCTGGTGGGCTCCCTGGTGCCCTCGGCCGCGGCCAGCAGAAGTGACTCCGGCTCAGTGAGCTGCCCCGTCATGGCAGGGGGTGTCCTCACCGTAGGGCGCCCTTCCTCCTCCGCTCCAGCTCCGGCAGCCGCTCCTCCCGGCTCTGTGCATGCTGGGCCCCCACCCTGTGAGCCGCCTCGGTAGCCGTGATGTCGATCTGTGCATAGCGGGAGGCGCCAGCCCCTGGAAGCAGCCCCGGGTGAGCTGGCCCGGCCGCCCCCCGCCCCCCGCCTCCAGGAAGCCCCGCGTGGCCCATGCCTCCCGCAGAGGCCTCGGCCTGGAAGAGGTGATGGGATCCAGGACCTGAGCTTGGGGGCGTAGCTAAGCTGGGAGGAAGGTGGGGCCACACCCTCGGGACACAGCTCAGCAAGAGCATGGACTGGGGGGGACCCGGGAGGGGGAGGAAGCCCCCTCCCCTGCGGCGGCCTGAGGCGCCCGGGGAGGGGAAGGCCCCCACGTGGGGACCCACCTCGGATCCCTGCGCTGGCCCCCTGGAGCTCCAGGCCCATGTAGTGCAGCTGCGTTTTGGAGGAGGGGCTGACAGGGATGTTCACGTAGGGGGGCGCCTCGCTGCACGGTCTCTCGGGCCCTGGGGCTCCTGCGGGGGCAACGACAGTGAGTCTCCAGGGGCAAAGAACTCTGCGCCCACGCCGTCTGGCATGCCTCCCACCCTGCGCCTGGCCAGGGCCTGGGAGCCCCCCGGGCCCCCGACTCCCCGGTTCCCCTGGCCCAGCACCGCCCATCCTGAGACCCACCCGCTCCCCCTCCCAGACCCAGCACCACCCTTCGCCACCCTTCACCAGTGAGCTTCTAGAAAGGGTGTGCTCCTCTCCCCGATGCCGCGGGCTGATCACTGCTGAGCCGCCCCCTTGGATGCCCCCGTGGCCTGCGGCCAGGTGGCCACACTGCCCTCTCTTCAGCCCCTGCCCCCTGCCCTCAACCCCCTTGGCTGTCCTCCTGGGTCACCGCCCACCCCCACCGCGGCTCCAGGCTTCAGGGACCCTCTCTGGACCAGTGAGTCTCCCCAGAAAACCCCTCCCCTGCGAGTGCAGGCCCGCACTTCCATCCACAGTGACACCTCCTCCAGGATGGCCCCAGGCACTTCGAGTCCTCCCCCATCCAAGAAATGCTCCCCTGCTCCTCCCCGATGTCCTAGCAGCAGATGTCACTCTATACCCCCTCAGTGTGGGGCAGGTATAGCCACAGCCAGGGCACCGGAGGGATCCTTCTCGGGCTGCAAGGACGCACAGCCGACCCACCCTTCCCCACTGGCCCAGGAGCCCTGCACACCAGGCCTCAAGGAAGGACCAACCTGGCTGTTCTCCAGCAGACTCCCCCATACGCCTACCCTCAGGGACCCCTGGGCCACAGTCACACGGGGGGCAGCCGCTCTCTACTCCTCAGAATCAAGGGGGGTGGGAGCAGGCAGAGGGTTGAAGCCGCTCAGGACACCCTGTCTGAGCCCCCTGCTCACAGGTCGAGGGAGCCAGGCCCAGGGCTGGGGGCTTCAGCAGGCAGCCCGTCTCGCTCAGGGCCCCATCCCACCACACGGCACCTGCTGCCACAGGGCGCCTTCTGAAGGTCCACACCGCATGGGTGCCTTTCACCCTCGTGCCCTTTAGCCGCCCCAGCAAGGCCCGGGGTGGGAGGCACCAGACTGCCGGCTTGCTCCCAGCGGGGTGGAGGCCCCAGAGGCCCTGAGCTCGGCCAGGAACAGACCGAGGCCCACAGAGCCGACTGGGCCCAGCCGTGTAGGTGCCCCCACCTGATTCCATGAACCAACGCAAGTCACAGGGTTCCTGCCCCTCCCGGCCTGGAGGCCCTGAGAGACACCCCCCTCCTTGCAATGCATGGTCCCTGCAGGATGGGACCCCCTCAGGATGCCGCGCCCACTTACTGATACGAATACGGAACACAGGTGCCCGAGGCCCTCCAGACCCCAGGGGAGGCCTGCACGCGGGGAGCGGGGGTCCGGGAGACTCAGAGCCAGGACTGGTCCCAGATGAAGAGGACTCGCAGCGCCCCGCCCCGCCCCGCCCCTCCCGAGGCCCTGCTATAGAGGGAAGGAGGGAGGGAGGGGCCGGAGCATCAGACACACGCGTCCTCAAGGAGGGAAGGCAGCAGGCTTCTGCTGGACACAGGGGACCACCTTCCAGGTTTGGGGAAACAGGCGTGTTGATTCCAAGGAGCATGGGGTGGGGGGCCCTCTGGACACTCAGCTTCCAAGCCAGGCTTAGGACTCTGGGTGCCTGGGTGCACGGGGGCAGAGGCAGGTCATGCCGCAGGGCACGCTCTGACGGGCAGCTCGGAGAGCGTCCTGCGAGCTTCTCAAGCCAACGATGGGCTGTTTTCAATCCCCAAAGAATCTCAGCTGCGAGATGAGGGGTTCTGTAGACCGGCTGCATTTGTGGCCACAGAATGTATCACAGAGCAGGGAGCCGCCTCCCAGTGGACGGGCAGCCTTGGCAGGGCCCGCTCCCCTCCCAGGCACACCGTGTCCACGAGGGCTGTGTATACCCATCTGTACCCCAGCAGTGTGGGACTCTCCCTCAACCGGTCTGGAGGGGGCCAGTGCAGACCCTCTCCCACGTAACCCGAGGTGACAGGCAGAGGCACCCATGGGAGACACCTAGACCAGTGAGGCCAGGGAAAATCAGGGCAGGCTGCCTGGAGAAGGAGGCGTGTGCCAAGGGATAGAGGACAAAATGGAATGGCCATCTTAGAAGCCGCCTCAAATCCCTTCCAGAACAGAGAAGAGGACGGATGAGCGTGGCCCTGGCCTCTCCTGCCGCCATCACCGGGGCTCAGGCCACACCATCTGGGGCCCGGTTCATCTCTGTCCTTGCCAAGCTCGGGCCCCACTTCCCCCAGCCCCTGGCCTCAGTGGAAAGGGTCTGTATCCTCCAGCAGGCATCCCCTCCCCACCCCTTGTCAGGGTTAAAGATGTCCACAGGGCCCCACGGGGAGGCGGGTGGACAGCAGGAGGACGTGTCCAGGACCGTCTGGGAGTGGGTGTCAGGGGATAGCGTTGTCGGGGGTGGTCCTCAGGGCCCTATCCCGAGCCAGGGAACCCCAAAGCCAGCCGGTGTGGCCCTTTCCTGTGGACGCTGCTTGCCACCAGCCCTGCCTGCACCCTCCTGCCCCCAAAGGTACACTCCGGGTCAGCCTGCAGGGTCCGGCCCCAACAGGCGTCATGCGTCTCTGAAGAAGGATGGAGGATCTAACCTTCCCCAAACTTCAGCTTCCCCCAACCCTCCAGGCCTTCCCCTGGGTGACGGCCAGCTTCTGGCCAGCCTTCACCTTCTAACTGGGCCTTGGAGACCCCGAGTCTTCAGGGCGGCCTGACTCTACCCACTCCATCCACACACCCCTCTGGGCAAGCTGGCCGCACCCTGGCCTCAGCTCCCTGCCTGGACCCGCCCCACCCGGGCCAGGGCTCCTCGCGGCTGCACACTGTCCCCCCCCCCCAATGCCCGTGTCAGCCTCCGTCCACGGCCTCCCGGTGTCCACCAGCGCCTGCCTCCCTGTCTGCTGCAGAGCTTCTGGCTGAGCCGTGGGCAGCCACCGCGCCCCACTTCCCTTGTCCCGAGCTGGGGCCTACCTGAGTGCATCATCAGCAGGCCAGGGGCTGAGGCAGCCGCTCCCTAGACCAAAGAGAACACGCGTCAGTCTGTCCATCCTGCGCCGGCTCCTCCCACCCCAGCCTCACAACCAGGACGCTGACCCAGGTGTGGCCAGGTCTCTGGGGGCCCGGCCACCCCCAGGGAACACCAGCCCAGACTCCTCATCTCCCAGGGGCCCCTTACCCACGTGTCCCAGGACTCCAGCTGGCCCACCAGCCCCGACCCCCACTCGCCCTCTTCTAGGGAGAGGGGTGGGCAACTCTGACCCCCAGGCCAAGTCTGGGCCTTCCTGTTGGGACGGATACAATCCCACCGGCCCCCGGCCTCTCATCCACGGCTGCACGGCAGGGGGCGCGGCCCCCAGGTGCTCGGAGGCTGGAGCAGGTACCCCCTGGGCACCGCCGGCCCACTCCCAGCAGCACCCGTGGAAG
>NW_028020238.1:0-682 GCF_054177405.1 Leptonychotes weddellii
AAAGTGGTCGCTTTTCTGATGAGAGAGTTGTTGCTCTTCTTTTCTACGATCTCCTGTTGGGTTTGTAGGTGTTCAGAATGGTTTGATCCCTATCCAGCTGAATTCCTGAGAGGAGACGAAATCCAGGTCTCCTGCTCCTCCGCCATCTTGCTCCGCCCCTGGAAGGTCACTTCTTGCCTAGGCAGATAATGCCACACAGCCACCGCTGCCAAAAGCCCTCCTCTTCCTGCTCCACCTGGCTCACTTTGGGGGTCTGGGTGCTGATGGTCTTGTCCTAGCCATTGGGGACACAGACCAGGTTCAGATTCTCTTTCTTCCACATATTAGTTTTGTGAGCTGGGGAAAGGTACTTAATCTCTCTGAACCCATGTTCTTTTTTTTTTTGTGAGTTGGGGGAGGGGCAGAAGGAGGGGTGGGAGAGAATCTTAAGCAGGCTCCACGAAGTGGGGCTTAACCTCAGAACCCTAAGATCAGGACCCAAGCCAAAAATCAAGAGTCGGACTCCTAACCGACTGAGCCCACCAGGCACCAGCCCCCCTCCCCTCATGTTCTATCTTTAATACAGGGATGATAATTACAGTTATCTCATGAGGTTGCTCAGAGGATTAAATGAGTGATTTTATACAGAATCTTAGGAAAATGCCTGGCAGGTAGTAAGCAATACTCAAATGCTAGCCATTGT
>NW_028020239.1:0-682 GCF_054177405.1 Leptonychotes weddellii
CAGAACCCAAGCAAGATGCATCTGTTTTCTGGGACCTTAGGGTTGCTGGCCTCTTGTTTTCCCAGCCTGTCTAGCCTGTCTTCTGCGGGAGGGGCCTGCCGCGCTGTTACTCAGGCAACCCTGTTTGGGCGGAGTTGCCCTGCTCCCCTATGGTGGGGGATGGGCTCAGCGTGAAACAGTTTTGGGGGCTTTTGTTCTCTGGCGGTTTTCCCTGGTGGCTTTCTGCGTCTCTTCCGTGAGTCAGAGCAGAAGAGACCGTTTCCAACCCTCTGCTTCAGAGCAGAGAGATCGCAGTCTGTTCTTCAGTGAGCTCTCCAAGCCACACCGTCTCCGTTTCTGTCGGTGCTGCTATAAACTGCAGCGGCCTGGGTTGTGTGCCCCTCCGCAGTGCTCCCAGTCCTGTCCAGGTCAGGGTGCATCTCTGCCCTTTGCGCTTCTAAAGCTGCCAGCCGCCCCCAGTTCGCAGGTGCGACCCTACTGCTCTGGGTTTCCGCCCCGGGGGCTGCCCTAAAGTCCTTTCCCCACCGCTACCGGTCTGCGAGTCTGTGCCCCGTCCCCAGCGCGTGAGGCTGTCGCTCACCGGCGGTGTAGGATCCCCACGCCAGGCACCCTCCCGCTGCCGTTTATCCTCCGATATCTGCCCACAGAATCAGGGCTCCCTGCTTCATACCTCAAAACCAAC
>NW_028020240.1:0-682 GCF_054177405.1 Leptonychotes weddellii
GGATGCGTCACAACAGGCTTTAGCTGTACATCCTCACTGGCATCTGCAGGCAGCATCACACCAGATGACCTTCAGCCTTCAGCCCTCGAGTGTGTGCTTCCTCCTTCGAGAGACAGACTCTTGAGGGAATCTGCTTCCAACAGAGACTGGTTTCATCAAAATTAAAAATCTGATCCCACGTACAGCCTTCTTCATCAGTCAAATTTCCTAACACTGGAGGAACCGTCTACACTTCTCTCATCTGCACGCACAGCTTCACCAGAGAGCTGAACATTGCGGAAGGCATGGTGGTGCTTGAAGTCACGGAACAGACACTACCGCTAAATGAAGGCACATGTGCAGGATCTCCAGCTTTTTTCTTAAGGTCTTCATGTCCTGCTAAGACCTTCTCTTTATTCTGAGAAAGGCTGCCTCCGATTGCTTCTGTGCTTGGTATTCAATCCACACACTTGACAGATGTGCCATTTCTTCCATTTCCTCACACCTTGTTCTCACGAACCCCGTAGTACTGGTTCCAGCAAGGTAACTTTCTTTCATTTTCCCAGCAGTCTCTGACTCCTTTATTTTTTTTTTTTAAAGATTTTTATTTATTTGACAGAGAGAGACACAGCGAGAGAGGGAACACAAGCAGGGGGAGTAGGAGAGGGAGAAGCAGGCTCCCCGCAGAGCAGGGAGCCGGACA
>NW_028020241.1:0-682 GCF_054177405.1 Leptonychotes weddellii
CATCTTAGTTTCTATGAAGAAGGAGGGAAGATGGAGAACAGGTGAAGTAGTCTACACATAGTGCTCCCTGAGTCCAGATGAGAAGAGTTAAAATGGATAGGCCCACATGCCTTAATAAACCAGTCATACCCTGTTCTAGCTTCTCTATTTCAGCTTACATAGCTGCTCACTCATACTGTTCCAGTTTCATTTTGCCTAACATATCAGTTGAAAAATGGTTCTTATTTTAATCTTACAAACTGCTTCCTTTGGTTGCCTGTATGTTCAACTCCAAAAAAGAGAGGTAGACCAGTGGTTCTAGAAATGTGGTCTGCAAACCTCTGGAGGTTTCTGAGAGCTTTCAGGGTGTCCACATAATAATACTAAGACATTATGTGTCTTTTTCACTGTGTTGGCATTTGCAGTTAAGAAGGCAATGGAGAACAAAACTGTCTGTGACTTAGCACAGATCACAGCAGTGGCACCAAATTGTAGTAGTAGTAGTCATTGTGTTCTTCACTGCGACACACTCAAAGAGAAAAACACACACACACACACCAGTTCACCTAAAAAATGCTGATGAAGCAGTAAAAATTACTTTTATTAAGTCTCAACCCCTGCTCATATGTGTCTTTTTTTTTTATTTTATTTTTTTTATTCTTATGTTAATCCCCATACATTACATCATTAGTTTTAGATGAAG
>NW_028020242.1:0-681 GCF_054177405.1 Leptonychotes weddellii
GGGGAGACTCCCCTTCCTCCCCCCGGGAGGAGTGGTGCGGGAGTGCACTGCAGGGATCTACTGGGTTTGGAGACTCCACATGGGGTGATGTGCCAGAGATAGAAATGCTCAGTCACAGGCTGGGTGAACATGGAGTGTGGCCAGAGACTGGGGAGATGGGAGTGATTGACTGCTTTTCTCTGGGGGCTCACTGAGGAGCGGGGCCCCAAGTTCTCGGCTCCTCTGAGGCCGAGATTGGGAGGCCGCCATTTTCACTTTCGTCCTCCAAAGCCGTAGGGAAAGCTCGCAGGGAACAAAAGCTCACGAGAGCAAACCCGAGCAGATTACTTAGCCTGCACCCGGCAAGGGCAGGGCAATTCTGCCTCTGGCAAAGACATTTGGGAACCATGGCAACAGGCCCCTCCCCCAGAAGATCAGCAAGAACAGCCAGCCAAGACCAAGTTTACCGATCAATGAGAATGGCAGAACTCCAGCACTAGGGGAATACTGCACATAGAATTCGTGGCTTTTTTCTCCTGATACTTTAGACTTCCAAAGTTAATTTTTTTAATTTTCTTTTTTTTTGAATTTTTCTTTTTCCCTTTTTCAACCAACATCTTATCAATCCCTTTTTAAAAAAATCTTTTTATTTTTCATTTTTAGAGTCATGTTCTATCCCTTCATAGTAGTTACCCTTATTTT
>NW_028020243.1:0-681 GCF_054177405.1 Leptonychotes weddellii
CGCCTCCTGGCAGGTTGCGCTGGACACATGCTGGCTCCTGTCCACCTTCACATCTCCGCCTGGAGGGGTCTGTTCTCCAGAGAGAGCGGGGCAGGCTTCCAAAGCCGGGCAAGGACCTCTCCTCCTTGGCCACCCCCCGCCCCCAGCCCTCTTCTGCATCCTTAGCACCGGATGCACTGACTGCCACCACCGTTCAGCTCAGGAGACAGGTGACAAGAGTGAAGCACACTTCCTTGGCTAAAAGCAGGCAATGGGCGGGAAGGGGGTGCTGTGGGGACCCGGCTGCAGAAGTCCACCTCCCTCCTCCCTGCTCTACCTCCACTTCTGAGCTTGGAGCAGTCTAGAGACTTATAGAAATTATGTCTGCCTACAGCCTGGGAGATTATTGATTCCACTGGCTTCCAAACACTTAAAATTCATTTTTAGTTCCTTGGGTAATATTTTAACTGACCCCACTAAAAACATGTATCCGATTTTTTTTTTTCTATGAAAGATCTAATATAACCTCTCCTTTCTAGATGGGGAAGTCGAGGCCCAGACCTCAGAGTGGTTGCGGCTTCCTGGAGAAGTAACTGGGAAGTTGCCAGGTCTGGGACTAGAACCCTGGTACCCTAACACGGCTTTCTTTCCAGTAGTCTCCACACTGAGAAGGTTGTCTGCCAAAGTGAGGCCCGGCTCAGC
>NW_028020244.1:0-681 GCF_054177405.1 Leptonychotes weddellii
GCTTTCTTATGCTTATGTTTATTTTAAATATTTTCTTCATGACAATACCCAAAAATATATTTTTTTAAAGATTTTATTTATTTATTTGAGAGAGAGAGAATGAGAGAGAGCACATGAGAGGGGGGAGGGTCAGAGGGAGAAGCAGACTCCCCGCCAAGCAGGGAGCCCGATGCGGGACTTGATCCAGGGACTCCAGGATCATGACCTGAGCCGAAGGCAGTCGCTTAACCAACTGAGCCACCCAGGCGCCCCAACAATACCCAAAATATTAAAGATATTAAATCAATTAGAGACTTCTACTTATACATATTAGTAATATGATAGCCAAGGTTACTCATATCTTCATCAGAAAGACTATACCAAGAGAACTATTGAATTGAGAAATTACAGAAGCACTGAATATATTAGAACTCAAAAACTAAACTTGCTACTTCATAACGATATTCCTGCACAGATTTTCCACTGAAATTTTTCTCATTTTAAAATTAGATAATTTTCTGTGCTTTACCTCTATTGATAGGAAAACAATTATGGAAGTTAAGATCTGTTTACTATTTTATTTTATTTCAGGAAATTCTAATATTATTTTTATTTTTAACATGTACTAATCTTGGGGAAAAAAATGGGAAATAGGAAAAACATTCTCTAGCAGGGCTCACATATTTTCTGGTTAATTTTGGC
>NW_028020245.1:0-681 GCF_054177405.1 Leptonychotes weddellii
GGTTTTTTTTTTCCTGGTAGTCTTTGGGAGGACAAAAGTCAACAATATCAAAGCATTTGAACTATTACATAGAACTAAAGATTCTATTTCCACGAATTTATCCTTAGGAAGGAATCCAAGCTTAGTCTATGCATATTTAATTATAAGAATATTAATCACAACACTATATACAATGGAGAAATATTCAACAATTAGAGGGATGTTCGTTTAAATCAGCATATGTCCACATAGTGAAATACCATGGCATCATCAAAAAACAAGTATTTAAAAAATATATTGTATTATGCTCAAAGGGAGTGAAAAGTGTTACTATATAATTCTTGCCTGCCACTCCACCCAAATCTGTCTCCCAGTTTTATCCATTTCTATAAAATGCATCAATACTACCTTGTTGCTCAAGTAAAAAATATATATATGGATCATTTTTGTACCTTCTTTTTTTCTACATCTTGTCCAAACCTTTATTCTGTACTTAAGTGACAAAATATAACTGGCTACTTTTTTTTCAGTATTAGTATTTCTTATTCTTGCAGCCATCACAGCTCTTTCTGAGGATATTGGAACACCAACTGTTCTTCCTTTCTTAACTCTTAAATTAATTCTCAACACAGCAGCTGGTTTGATCATTTACAATGCAAATTAGATACAGCTTGAATATTTCTCCATTGTATATAGTGTTGT
>NW_028020246.1:0-681 GCF_054177405.1 Leptonychotes weddellii
GGACATGGAGTGTCAAAGGGCTTGTTGAAAAATGGCCCCAAAGGAAAAAAAAAAAAGGTCCTAGTTCAGATAAGGAGGTGATGTAGAAGGAAGTGGGTAGGATAAGGAAGACAGATTAAATATGGAGGGAGGCAAGGCAGAGGTGGGGCTGGAGGGAGGGCCCCCGTGCATTGCCCTTTATTACTGGTGCAGCTGCAGACGGAACCACTCTGCTAACTTGGGGACCAGCAGGCCTGGTACTGGGACAGGTTTCCTATGGAAGCTGGTAGGACTGGCAGTCTGTGGGGAAGACCGGGGGCTTTGGACTCAGATGAACCTCAGGCAAGTTCCTGCTCCCTATACCTTCTTGAGGGAGCTTCGGTTTCCCCACCCAGGAAATATAACAGTGTTAATCTCTTCGGCTTGTTTTAAAGATTCAATGAGATAATCCATTCAAAAGTGCTTGGATGGAGTGATTGCTCAAAAATTATTATTCTTGGGGCACCTGGGTGGCTCAGTCAGTTGAGCAACCAACTCTTGGTTCCAGCTCAGGTCATGATCTCGGGGTTGTGAGATCGCGCCCTGCATGGGCTCTGTGCTCAGTGGGGGAGTAAGCTTGAAACTCAATCCCTCTCCCTCCCGCCCCTCCCCCCGCCACATGCTGGCTCGCTTTCTCAAATAAATAAATAAAAATCTTAAAAA
>NW_028020247.1:0-681 GCF_054177405.1 Leptonychotes weddellii
CTGTTAATATTTGGGAATAGATAGTTCTACCTTTAAATACAAATAGAGATATAGCGATAGATGGTTCCAACTGTTTGGAACAGTTTATAGAAGAAAGCAGGCACAGAGAGGTTGAGTATCTTGCAGGAGACATCATGCAGTGAATGACAGAGCTGAGATCTCAGATGATATTTATTATGTCCATAATCTATAGAAGATGTTTGACTTTTACAGAATGGAGATGAGAGAGAAGATGAAAATGCATATTGCTGTTTACATACTTCTTACTACTTTATAAAACAAAAACTATGAGTGAAGAAGGGAAAACCAGTATGGTCAGCTTAGACACCAGGGAGCGCGGCTGGTTAAAGCCACACCTGGAAAACGGAGGTCCAGTTGTAGAGGTCATGTTTGTTTGGAAAAGTTCGCTTTGTTTTATTTTCCATACTGCCCAGGAAGGCGGTTGTGTAGAGTTAATAAATACCAGCATGGATGGGGCCATGCCCAGGAGAGGAAAAGTAACTTGACTGCATGCTTTTCTGTAAGGAAGTAGCATTTTTCTCCAGGAGAAGGTGGCACATCCTATCAATGACTGTGGGAAGTCCAGTAGTGCCCCGTCTTTCACCCACAGGTGAGCGTTAGATCCATTACAACAGTCTGAGAATCATTACAACAGTACTGAGATTCTGGGCTATATAAAAA
>NW_028020248.1:0-11077 GCF_054177405.1 Leptonychotes weddellii
GTAGCGGGAGGGGAAGAATGAAGCAGGGGAAATCGGAGGGGTGGACGAACCATGAGAGACGATGGACTCTGAAAAACAAACTGAGGGTTCTAGAGGGGAGGGGGGTGGGAGGATGGGTTGGCCTGGTGGTGGGTATTGAGGAGGGCACATTCTGCATGGAGCACTGGGTGTTATGCATGAGCAATGAATCATGGAACACTTCATCTAGAACTAATGATGTAATGTATGGGGATTAACATAAGAATAAAAAAAAAACAACAAAAAAACAAAAACAAAAAAAAAGAATTCCTCATATCAGTGAGATCATATGATACATGTCTTTCTCTGTTTGACTTATTTCACTCAACATAATACCCTCCGGTTCCATCCACGTCGTTGCAAATGGCAAGATCTCATTCCTTTTGATGGCTGCATAATATTCCATTGTATATATATACCACATCTTCTTTATCCATTCGGACAGTGACTAAATTTTTAAATGGAATATTTTTGGCAGGGAATATATTCACTCATGTAAAAAAATTGCACAGTGAAAAATAATGGTCCTCTGTCCTTCATTTCCCTGGTTTCTTCATCTTTAGGTAAATACATTTACTTTTCACATCTCTTCATAGTACATTTAAACAAATAATATATGTGCTTAGTTACCCTTTGCCTCATCTTAAAATTATATATAATTTACAAAAGTGAAATTTGTGCTATTTGGTATACAGGTTTAAGTTTTGGCAAATGCCTGAGTTGTGTGGCCACCATTACCCACGGTCGCTCTTGGGAGTCAGAAATCTCCCTTGACTCACACACACCACCACCCACTAATCTATATCCCCCACCTCCAGAGTCTGGCTTCTTTCACTTAACACAATGCATCTGAGATGCATCCATGTTGCTGTATCAGTATTTTGCTTCTTTTCATTGCTAAGCAATATTCTATCATAGGGATAAGTCAGTTGAAAAACATATGGATTGTTTCTAATTTGGGGCAATTATGAAAAAAACTACTATGAATATTTGCGTGCAAGTGTTCATTGCTCCTGGAGTGGGATGGTTGGGTCATCTTATACGTGTACATTTGACATTAAAAGAAATGATCACGCTGTTTCCAGAGTGTCCGGCATTTTAAACTACAATCAGTAATGCATGAGGGTTCTAATTGTACCACATACTCACTGGCACTTGGTATTGTCAGTTCTTCCCCCAGCCATCTTTTTTTTAAATAATTTTTTAAATGTTTTATTTATTTATTCATGAGAGTCAGAGAGAGAGAGAGAGAGGCAGAGGCAGAGGCAGAGGCAGAGGGAGAGGCAGGTTTCCCGCCGAGCAGGGAGCCTGATGCGGGACTCGATCCCAGGACCCTGGGATCATGACCTGAGCCGAAGGCAGATGCCCAACCATCTGAGCCACCCAGGTGCCCCTCCCCCAGCCATCCTTATGAGTGTGTGATATTTCACTGTGGTTTTAGTTTGCGTTTTTTAAATGATTAATGATGGTTGGACATTTTTTCACGTGCCTATTTGCCATCCATTTACTTTCTTTGGTGAAATGCCTGCTTGAGTCTTTTGCCTGTTAATTTTCCTTGTGCTGTCTGCCTTCTTGTTTTTGGATTTTGAGATTCTTTATGTATTCTGCATGTAAGTCCTTTGTCAGATGTATGATTTGCAAGTCTTTTTTCCTAGGGTGTTGTTGACCTTCTCATTATCTAAATTTCTTTCACAGCGCAAACATTTTTTAAATAAAGTACTAGGTAGCAATATTTCCATTTTATGGATTATGCTTATGGTGTATATAAGAACTATTTTGTCTGACTCAAGATAACAAAGATTCTCTTCTATTTTTCCTTCTAAAAGTTTTAGATTTTACATAATTTAGTTCTATGATCCATATTAAGTTAAATTTTGTGTAAAGTGTGAGGTATGAGTTCACTTTTTTCTTTATTTTGCATGTGGATGTCCAGTTGTTCCAGTACCGTTTATTGAAGACTATCCTTTGTGCATTGACTTGCCTTGCATGTTTTTTAAAAAACCAATTGACCAAATTTGGGTGGGTCTACTTCTGGACTCTATTCTCTTTCACTGATTTTGTCTAATCTTTGGCCAATACCACACCGTCATAGTTATTGCTGTTTTATAGTATGTCTTGAAAGGGATAATGTGAATCCTTCCATTACATTTACCTTTTTAAAAAGTTTTTGGCTATTCTAAGTCTTTTGCATTTTCATGTAAATTTTATAATCAGCTTATCTATTCCTACAAAAAGTCCTGCTGGGATTAGGGTTATGATTTCTTCAAATCTATAAATCAATTTGAAGAGAATTAATATCTTAATAATATTGAGTCTTCTAGTCCATGAATATAGTTTATCTCTCCATTAATTTGGGTCTTCTAGGGTTTCTTTCATCAGTGTTTTAGAGTTTGCATCTCAGAGATCTGGAACATATTTTGTTAGATTTATACCTTGAGTATTTCACTTACTCTGGTGTATAATATTTTTAAAAATGGTATATGAAAATAGTTTTTCCAATTGTTTTCCAGTTTTACTGCTACCATAAGCAGATTTGGTATACTTTTTCTGTAAAGGATCATATAGTAAACATTTTAGGCTTTGCACATCCCATTCAGGATCTCTCCCTTCTCTTGCTTCTTCTCCTTTTACAATCCTTTTAAAATATAAAAACACTTCTTGGGGCGCCTGGGTGGCTCAGTCATTAAGCATCTGCCTTCAGCTCAGATGATGATCCCGGAGTCCTGGGGTTGAGCCCCGCATTGGGCTCCCTGCTCAGCGGGGAGTCTGCTTCTCCCTCTCCCTCTGTTGCTCCTCTTGCTTGTGCTTTCTTTCTCTCTATCACTCTCTCAATAAATAAAAGCTTTAAAAAACAAATTTTAAAATATAAAAACACTTCTTATAGACCATAAAAAAACAGGCCACAGGCAAGATTTGATCCATGGACCGTGGTTTGCTGACCCTTGGAATACAGAAATAGAACTTCTACGTTCTGTATTCTACGTAGAATATATTCTGTATAGATTTTTGTATATTGATCATGAATCCTGAACCCTATTGGATAATTCCCATTGGAATACAAATAATGCTGTTATTTCATCAATCTTAAAAAGTCCCTTCCCTTGATCCACTTTCTCACCAGCTGATGCACCATTTCTTTCCTCCACACCCTTCAAAGTGTGATCTATCCTTGTAGTGTTAGTATCTCTTCTCCCACTACAAACAGGCTTTGGCTAAGGACCGTGATGGTGAGTGAATGAGAGATGCGGAGGAAAGGCATGAAGCTCATGGGTCCCAGGACTCTGCTGCACCTGTGTGTGTAATTCTAAAGGACACTAGCCTGCTCTCACTACTATGGGTCTCCTTCCTCTCCTGAGTGCGTCGGACGCGCCCTCTGCTGGACAGTTTGGGGACAACAGACTCTAAGGTATCTGGTCTCCATTAGTTCAATATGCGGGCGTCTGGGTGACTGTGTGTGTGTCTGCTTTAAGTGTATGGGTGTGACTGTGTATGCGTTCAGCTACTGTGTGTACACATGTGTGAGTGTGTGTGTATGTGAATGTATGCGTGTAATTGGGTGTATGCGTGTGAATATGTGTGCATATGTGTTTGTGTGTGCGTGTGTTTAATTGTGTGTGCACGTGTGGGTGCATAGGCGTTTGTATGTGACTCTGTGTGCGTGTGTAAGGGTGTGACTGCGTGTCTTAAAGTCACTAAACCCTGTAACTGTCAGGGACCTAGATGGCTAAGTAAGCGTGAGTTGTTTTTTTTTTTTTTTTTTTTAAGATTTATTTATTTGAGAGAGAGAAAACGTGCAGTGTGCGGGGCGGGGAGGGAAGGCAGAAAGAGAGAATCCAAGCAGACTCCGCACTGTGCGCAGAGCCCAAGGCGGGCTGGATCCCAGGACCCTGAGACCATGAGCTGGGCTGAAACCAAGAGTCGGAAGCTCAACTGACTGCGCCACGCAGGCGCCCCTAAGCGTGAGTGTAAGAAGGAGCCCTTTGCAAAGGTATGGGCAGGGCCAAGGGAAATTTCCCATCAGGGTTAGTTCAGTGTCCTGGGGGTAGCAAGAGCTGAGAGCTGCCATCAGCCATGGGGCCAGAAGTAGCTAGCTATTCCTGGAATCCAGAGGGCTTTGCTGTCATGGAAAGCGCTGTCATGCAAAGTCTCTCCTTTGGCAGATAATGGATGTCATTTTTCTAATATCCTCTGATTGCCTGCAGGTGCATGCTGGTGCATGCCGGTGCATGCCACTGACCCAGCACCATTTCCTTATTTGGCCCAGAGAGGCTGCAGGTAGGTGACCAAAGACTCCTATTGTACTGCAGGGTCTTGACCAGGGTGTGTGTCTGCTCCACATGCCTCCCCAGACGGGGGTTCACTCAGCTCCTCTGCACCAGGGTGGCCCCCTTGCCTGCTGGTTAGGCAGACATCAGGATGGGGGGCGAAATCCTGCCTCTTTCCTTGCAAGCTCTACTGCTTTTATTGTGATGTTTTTGGCTGTTGTATGAGAAATGCCCTTTTACGCTCCACGGGGATGATCTCTGTTGACAGCAACCCACTCGGCCCGAGTGGTGGGGGTGGTCTGACTACTTTTCAGAACTGGCACCATCCAAAAACTCCTGTCCAGGGGAAGTTGAAGCCAACAATCGTGGGGCCTCAGGACTTTCCTGAAGTTTCCCTTCAGCCTTATTTTTCCAAAGCCAGCTTCTTTGCTCTCCTGGTACTTCTGTCAAGAAGCTGGCAGCTCCAACTTATGGATCTGACCCTTGCCATGCTTCAGGGGCTGGTTGGGTTTCCTGATCTTTATTATGGTAACTGAAATGTAACAACTATTTCCAGCTTGAGTATTGGGCCAGATTTCACCACCATGAATCTCCAGCAGGACTGGTTCTGAGTGAAATTGCCTCACTGTCTTTGTTTATCTCAGCATGTCTGAGGAAGGAAGGAAGAATGACATAGTTTTTAGGCCATTGATTACCCCACTCTGTGCTGGGTCTTTACGGTCCTGGTATGGTTTTAGGGGTGGGGAGTGATGTTTATTTGCTGTTCACTCCTCCATGTCATTCAGGTTTCTGCTCAGAGGTCACCTCCACAGGGCAGCCCTTACTGATTGCCCCTTGGTCACTTGCTAGCATGTCTCACTGTGTTAATTTCCTTCATTACCACCACCATCTGACTCGGTCTTATTTCCTGTTGGCTTCTCCCATCAGACCTGAGCACCACTCTCCAGAGACCTCATTTGTCTTGTTCATCCCAGGTCCAGGGTCTTAGCACCGTGCCTGGTACAGAGTGGGTGCTCAAGTGCAGTTTGTTGTTGAAGAATGAACCACCTGGGAGGTATAAGTCCCCCTCTCCATTTTACTGAGGAGGGCATGAAGCTCAGAGAGGGCAAGTGACTTGACTAAGGTCACACAGCCAGTGAGGAGCAGGGCTGGGATGGGAACTCTGTTGTGCTGAATCCAGAAGTGTTCCTTCCCAACGGCCAAGGAAAGGAAAAGAGGGAGTTCAGCCACCAGGCAGCCTGCATGCTTGCTCTGCAGAGACCCCAGTCTGACTCCTAGGAGGTGTGTCTTCATGGTGACACAAAAGAAAAACTGCTCATCTGTTTTGTGCACCAACCACGTGCCGTGCCCCCCAACCCCAGTGTGCCAAATCCTTATTTCTTTTAAAACTGGTGTTTCAGTGATAAAAATTATAGCAGCACAGTGTGGAAGACAAAAAACATTAGAGACAAGTAGCAAGTTAAAAAGATAAAGACTCTCATCTATTTCCTCCAATTCCACTGTGATGTGTGGGTTCTTCTGGAATTTTTTCAATGCATATGCAAACATGTGCACACACAGACCCATACGCACATTCATAAGTTTTATATGTAGATGGGACCATTACTCATATGTCAATTTTTTTGTTGAGATATAACTGACATGTAACATTATATTAGTTTCAGATGTACACATGATTTAATATTTGTGTATATTGCAAAATGATCACCAGAATAAGTCTAGTTAACATCCATCATCACGCATAGTTACAGGATTTTTTTTCCAATGTGATGAGAACATTTTAAAAAAGATTTATTTATTATTTTAGAGATATTTATTTATTTGAGAGAGAGAGAGAGAGAGAATGAGAATGCTGGGGGGCGCAGAGGGAGAGGGACAAGCAACCCTGTGCTGAGCACAGAGCCTGACACAGGGCTGGAAATCTCACGACCCCGAGATCATGACCTGAGCCAAAATTACGAGTCAGTCGCCCACCTAGGGAGCCTATTATTTATTTATTTTAGGAAGAGAGTGAGCAGGGGAGGGGCAGAGGGAAAGAGTGAGGGAGAGAAGCAGACTCCCTGCAAAGTCCAGAGCCCGACACCAGACCCATGAGATCACGACCTGAGCCAAAAGAGTCCGATGCTCAACCAACCAAGCCCCCCAGGCACCCCTAGAGATGAAACTTTTAAGATTTACTCTCAGCAACTTTCAAATACACAATCCAGTGTTATTAACTATAGTCATGAAGCTATGCATCCCTAGGACTGACTTATTTCATAATTGGAATTTTGTACCTTTTCACCCCCTTCACCCATTTCACCCACTCCCTACACCCTGCCTCTGGCAACCATCAATGTGTCCTCTGTTTCTATGAGTTCATTTATTTTTTTAAAGATTCCATGTAAGTGAGATCATACAGTATTGATCTTTCTCTGTCCGGCTTATTTCACTGGGCATAATGACCTCAAGGTCCATCGGTCCATCCATGTTGTCACAAATGGAAAAATTTCCTTCGCATATCACTTCGAAAGGTACTTTCCCCTCCTCTTTCTGACCTGTCTGATAGAATGCTTGCAATGCTCTGTGATGTTTTATCAAGCCCACTTTACAGATATGAAGACTGAGGCTGGGAAGGCTGGCAGTCTGTGCCCAAAGCTGGTGACTCACAGAGTGACTGCTACCTCTGGTCTGACAGATGCTTGCCCACTGCCCGGCTCTGGGTGGGAGTGGAAGGATCAGCCTCTGCCTCTCAGTGTGTGGCCGTCTTCCCTCCAGCACTGGCTAGGGGGACATTCCATAAGCCAAATTGTGTGATTCAGCAAGTGAGACATACTTTGTTGGGCGAGAAACACTGGGGACGCCCCAGCCTCCTCTGGCTCAGAGCAGAAAGACACCACCTGAGACTTCCTGCCTCAGGAATCAGGGGGAGCTCTGGTCTGATAGACTCTCCCTTTGTGATGCTGCAGAGACCTGCTGGGGTTTTAGTCCTTGGCATGGCTGGTGAAAGGTCAACACCTACTTAGGGCTTCAACATGGGGCCAGATTTTGCTGCCTACCTGGGCCTTGGTCAATTGTGTGATCTTGCCTGTTGGTGCTCTTAGCCCCAGTGTCAAAAGAACAAGGACCCACTTGCTTTTTTGTGCAGCATGGGTATCTCCCACACCACGCTTGCCCTTGGTGACTTGCCTCCTTCTTTCAGATCTCATTTCACCCTGATGCCTGGCCTAAGGTGGGGCCCCTACCCCTTGCACATCACTTATCACTGATATGTTCTTGATCATTTATTTGATCACTGCCCTTCTCCCCACAAGATGTGAGCCCCTTGACAGCAGGGACTGGGTCTGCTGTGCTCATCGCTGCATCCCCAGTGCCTAAAATATGCCGAACACACGAGAGATGTTCAGTAAACTAACAGTTGTGTGGACAGCTTCTGGAGTTTAGATTTTTCTCCTTATTTTATAAGTGAAAAAAGAAAAAAAAGACAACGCTGGGAATCAGAGAAGTGAAGTCTTTCCCCTCCCCCCTTCCCTGCAGAACCTGGACTCAGAGGTCTTAAAGCAACGTTTCTGAAAACTTGAAGGCATGCACACAGTTTTCCTGAGGTTCTACTTAGATGCAGTTTGGAGTCAATATTTCCGAGTAGCGGTGCAAGATTCTGAATTTCCTGCAAGCTCTCAGGTGATACCTATGGTGGAGGTCTGAGGGCCACACCGAGTAGCCAATCCTTAGAGCTCATGGCTGCAAACCTTTCTTTCATCCCCAGATATTCAATGAGCATTGACTATGTGCCAGGCTTTGTTGTCAACTGTGCTGTCATATTTACCTAATCAGCTGTGGGGCTGGAGCAAGCTGGTTCCCCTATCTGAATCTCTGGTTCCTCTTCTGTAAAAACGAGCACATGAATGTGATACTGCAGGGCTGTTGGATAATTACACAGCAACAACAGTAGCAATAACAGTGACTGGCATTTATTAAGCCCTTCCTCTGTCCTATGTGTTTCATGTGCATTGTCTTCTAAGATTATTCCTGCTACCTCCGGAGATGGTGCTAATGAAATGCCCATGTGTAGATGCAAGGAACTTGGTCTGGTGGTTCAGGGCACCCAGGGTGAAGTGGGGATGCCTGGTGCATGGCCTGGCTCCACCAGCTGTAGGACTTTGGGCAAGTCACTCAAAGAGATTTCAGCCTCAGCTTTGTCGTCTGTAAAATGAGTGGGGGAAAGTGGTGAATATAACTACAGGGCTTAAAACAAGACCGTGGCTCATGTGGGCAAATGCCATTCCTGCTGTAGCTGCCTGCCCATTCTTGGCACACAGTAGGTCCCCAGTGAGCTGAGCCCTTGTGGGCACTGGGGGCTCTTTCTCTTTTGTGTCCAGGATCCTGCCTGGATTAGTGTACTCTGGCCATGCCCCCTGACCAATATGTGGATGGACTGCCAGCAGGGGAAGTCTGCCTCCATGGAGAGGGAGGAAAAGCAGGGCAGGTGAGGGCTTTAGGACTAGTCACCTGAACCCCCTAGCCCATGGGAGTTGGGAGGGGGAAGTTTGGGGTCTCACCAACACCCTACCAGTGTCAGGAGGACTCTTTCCCCATCCCCATCAGTAGCTTTGCCAGGAGCCCATTCCCTCACGTCTTCTCACCTAAGACCACCCCATAGGCAATTCTGGACAGGACCAAAGATGGGGCCCAGAGAGGAGCACTAGATCCGTTGGTTGATGCATCCTGGTTGTGAGAGGATAATCTACCTGGCAATATGAGTGTCTCAAGGGTTCTCCCTCTGGGTCACCACATTGCCTGAGATTCCACCATAGAGGTGTCCCTGGATTCACAGGCATTGTCCCTTATGAACAGCGTGGAGCAGCATGACAGTGGGGAAAGGCTTGGGCTTGAGAGTATGACAGACCTGGTTTCCTTCCAGCTCTGCAACTTGGGCTAGAGGCTTGCCCTCTCTGAGCCTCAGATTTCTCTTCTGTGAAATAGGTATCTTCCCTCATGTGGATTTCATCGCCTTTGTCTCTCTGCCTGATCCTAGGGCACTGGCCTGGAGAGGTGAGGGGGGGTGTGATGAATTATTTCATTGCAAAACATCTGTCACACAGTAGGTTTACTTTGTGTAGAGCACCTGGCACACAGAAGGAACATTTTTTGCACAATACCTGGCACACTCAGTGGACATGCTTTATATGGAGCCCGTAGCACATAGTAGGCACTCTTTATGTAGTATGTCTGGCACTCAGTAGGTATGCTTTATGTAGAACACCTGTCATACTGTAGTCAGATTTGTGTAGAGTACACAGCAAATTGCAGGTACACTTATGTAGAGTACCTGACACACAGTAGGCATGTTTCATGTAAAGTACTTTGCACAGAGTAGGCTCACTTTCTGCAAAGCACCTGACACATAGTAGATGTGCTGTATGAGGGTACCTGGCACACAGTAGAACAAATACCGGTTTCCAGCCCTTTCTCTTCAGTCTGTCTTTTTGGAGGCTTCTGATCCTTTCCACCGTCCTGTGGAACTGTCTTCTGCCCTAATCTCAGGCCCTCATCTGACCCCCTATTTCCCAGATGGCAAGACTGAGCCCACAGGGGGCTGACACAGCCCACAGACACAGCCGGGGTGGGGGGCAGAACTCCATGCAGGGTCTCCCAGCTCTGCTTCCTCTGTCTGGGCCCCGCCCTCTCCTGGCCCCTGGCCCCTGCAGGCTTACCTCCTCACCCCCAGGTGCCCTCTTCAGATTGGACCCCTTATCCCCCGAATCTGATGCAGGTAATCCCCAGCCAGGCCCGTTTCTTTGCTCCTGCCCCCAGCTGTCATGTCTCAACCGAAGCTCTGGGCTGCTTGGAGGCAGGACTTGAACTCCTGCCGGCGTGTGCAGTCCAGAAGCCAGAGGCTTCCTGATTCTGTGCTGAAAAATGGTGCAGGCCACCCTCTTGACTCACACATCGAGGAGAAACCCAGAGATGTATTGGGAGGAGGCTGGCCTGATCCTGTTCCCATGGCACCTGAACTCTCAAGTTGAAGCTTTTACCTGCTGCACCCCAGCTTTGAAAGGGCAGGGAGACTGTTAACTTGGGGGCCCAGAGTCACCTTTGCCCATCCCTCAACTCACCCCCCCCACCCCATGTGGGAGGTGCTGAGTTCTGAGGATCCAGAGCCTAAACTATCTTGATAATGCTCAAGTCCCCCTCCCCCACCCACCATTTGGCCCACTGCCAAGTGGGGAGGATGTAAGAAGGCGGGCAGGGATTGGATGGCTTAGCCTGGCCCCTGGCAGCCTTGTCCCCTAGGTCAGGGGCCAGAGGCAAAGACTTCCCAATAGGAGAGGAGAGGAGAGGAGAGGAGAGGAGGTTGTGTGACTAAGCTGCTCCTGACTGAAGGTACCAGGCTGGGTGTCCTGGCACCGGGTGGGGAAGGATGCTGCTCAGGGTTGGTGGGGGGGCTCCAGTAAGCAGCTGTCCTGGGGTAAGAGGGGCTACCAGTGGGTGGTTAACTATCTCTCGCTCTGTGTCTCCTTTTCTCCCTCTCCCTCTGCCTCTTCCTCTGGAATTCTCCCAATCCTCCTCCCCCTTTGACCCCCCTCATTTGCCCAGTTCCCCGTGCTCACCTTCCCTGCCCCTCCCTGTCCCTGTCCCTCCCATCCTGGGCGCCCCCCCCTTTGTGAGCAGTCCAGGGAGCTCACTTTCTGCCCCACAGCTGGGTCTCAGGAGCTCCCCCTCTGTCCCCTGTGCCCCAGGATGTCACAGTGGAGCCTGTCCTGGCTGGGCATGGGGCAGCTGGCTGCCTCCCCGTGGCTGCTCCTGTTGCTGGC
>NW_028020249.1:0-681 GCF_054177405.1 Leptonychotes weddellii
ATATATACTAAGGGGCAATGGCAAATGGCTTGACTCCTAGTCAGAGGCCTAGAAGGAGAAAAACTGAAGACAAGGTGGTATAGGGTAGAGATAGGTGGATGGGCATATGGGTATAGATCAAAGTGTCTTTATAGAGCAACGAACACCATCAGAAAGCATCTACCAGGAAAGAGTGCTAGTCCTACTGGGTATTTATCCCAAAGATACAAATGGAGGGATCCGAAGGGGTATGTGCACCCCGAAGTTTATAGCAGCAATGTCCACAATAGCTAACTGTGGAAAGAGCCAAGATGTCCATCAACAGATGAATGGATAAAGATGTGATATATACACACACACAATGGATATTATGCAGCCATCAAAAGGAATGGGATCTTGCCATTTGCAACAACGTGGATGGAACTGGAGGGTATTATGCTGAGTGAAATAAGTCAATCAGAGAAAGACATGTATCATATGACCTCACTGATATGAGGAATTCTTAATCTCAGGAAACAAACTGAGGGTTGCTGGAGTGGTGGGGGGTGGAAGGGATGGGGTGGCTGGGTGATAGACATTGGGGAGGGTATGTGCTATGGTGAGTGCTGTGAATTGTGCTAGACTGTTGAATCACAGATCTGTACCTCTGAAACAAATAATACATGTTGAAGGAAGAAGGAAGAAAG
Source organism: Leptonychotes weddellii (assembly GCF_054177405.1). Lineage (NCBI taxonomy): Eukaryota > Metazoa > Chordata > Mammalia > Carnivora > Phocidae > Leptonychotes > Leptonychotes weddellii. The sequence goes on from NW_028020249.1 coordinate 666, forward strand.
GAGAAGAAAGCAGGAG
>NW_028020250.1:0-681 GCF_054177405.1 Leptonychotes weddellii
CATGTCTCTTTCTCTAGCAGATGCCCTTATTTTATTTTCTTTTTTGTTTTCAAAAGAAATAAAGGTAGCCACATGCAACCTCCTGCGACCTCCTAGATGGCTGGTTGCACACCCTTGCCTCCAGCCCTCGGCTCAGGGGAAAGAGCCAGCCCTTGTCTTCAAGTGTGTTGCGAACTGTCGAGAAAGACCAAAGGGCTCTTTCAGACCTGACTTGAGCTCCTTGGGACTTTCCCCACTACCTTCCTCTCCAAACCCCCTCCTCTCTCGGCTTCAGAAACAACATTCTTACCTTGATCTTCCACTTCTGACCAGTTCATTCTTGTGGGCTCCTCTTTCCAGGTCCGTCCTTACAGAGGGATCTGGGTTTTATGGAATCTGATGTTGATACAATGCCTACATATAAGCCTTTCTTTAAGAAAAAGAAAACAGCTTTCCGTGTCGATAGCACTCCCGCAAACATGGTGAACGTTCCTAAAACCCGCCGGACTTTCTGCAAGAAGTGTGGCAAGCACCAGCCCCACAAAGTGACACAGTACAAGAAGGGCAAAGATTCTCTTTATGCCCAGGGAAAGCGGCGTTATGACAGGAAGCAGAGTGGCTATGGTGGGCAGACTAAGCCGATCTTCCGGAAAAAGGCTAAAACTACAAAGAAGATTGTGCTGAGGCTTGAATGTGTTGAGC
>NW_028020251.1:0-681 GCF_054177405.1 Leptonychotes weddellii
GTTCAGATACTTGACTTATATCCATAGTGACTAAATCCCTGTTAGTGAGTACTACATCCTGTTCTTTCTTTTGGGGTGAATTTCTCCATCTCGTCATTGTGTCCAGAAAAGAAAAGAAGAAAGAAAAAATAAAATACAATGAAAGGAATCAAACACACTAGATAGATAGATAGATAGATAGATAGATAGATAGATAGATAGATGAAAAAATTAGAAAAACCTGAAAAAATAAAACACTAAAAAAAATAAACATACAGAGAATGCTACTTAGTGTTTCCCCTAGGAGCTGAAGCTTTGAAGCCCTCTCTGATCGGTAAACGTGACAGGACTGAGTAGTTTGTGCTGGCCTTCGGGGGGAGGGCCCTGAGCACTGATCCTCAGGTGTACTTCAACTAGTGCAAATGCCCCTCTCCCAGCAGAGGCAGGCCTCAGTGTAAGCAGCTCTGGATTCCAGGATGTGGCGCTGTTTTACTCCCTGAAGTCTTGCGGCCCCAATGGGCGGGATGAATATGGCTGCACCCTGCTCCCTACCCAGGAGCTGAAAATTTGCTCCCCCAGCTCTTCAGTGAGCCCTCACAGAAAAGCAGTCTGTCTTACCTCCCCGGTTTCTGTCAGAACTCTGTGTTCACCTGCCAGTGACGAAGCGTTCCTATCTCAGGCCCGAGACTGAGTTCCAACTCC
>NW_028020252.1:0-681 GCF_054177405.1 Leptonychotes weddellii
AGATGCACCTGTTTTCTTGGGATCTTAGGGTTGCTGGCCTCTTGTTTTCCCAGCCTGTCTTCTGCGGGAGGGGCCTGCCGCACTGTTACTCAGGCAACCCTGTTCTGGCGGAGTTGCCCTGTGCCCCTGTGGTGGGGGCTGGGCTCAGCGGGAATCAGTTTTGGGGGCTTTTGTTCTCTGGTGGCTTTTCCTAGCGGCTTTCTGTGTCTCTTCTGCAAGTCAGAGCAGAAGAGATGGTTTCCAACCCTCTGCCTCAGAGCAGAGAGATCGCAGTCTGTTCTTCATTGAGGTCTCCAGGCCACACTGTCTCCGTTTCTGTTCGTGCTGATATAAACTGCAGCATCCTGGGTTGTGCGCCCCTCCGCATCGCTCCCAGTCCTGCCTCCAGGTCGGGGCACATCTCTGCCCTTTGTGCTTCTAAAACCGCCAGCTGCTCCCAGTTCCAACGCGTGACCCCGCTGCTCTGGGGTTCCATCCAGGCGCTGCAGTTCGCAGGCACTACCCCGCCGCTCTGGGTTTCCACCCCAGGGGCTACCCTAGAGTCCTTTCCCTGCCACTACCGGTCTGAGAGTCTGTGCCTGTCCCCAGTGCGTGAGGCTGTCACTCACTGGTGGTGTAGCATCCCCATGGTTAGGCACCCTCCCGCTGCCGTTTATCCTCTTATATCTGCCTGCGGAATCA
>NW_028020253.1:0-681 GCF_054177405.1 Leptonychotes weddellii
CGCTGGGACAGTGTGGTCTCAAGACCCTCGGGGTCACAGAGAGACTGGGGGTGCCTGAGTGTGTCAGAGTTCCCAGGGATTGGAGCAGGGAAGCCGGCTGCAGAGACGGAGCTGAGGAGTGGGCTGTCAGCTCGGGGTTGCCATAAACTCTGATCTGTGGCACAGTTGGGCCACTGCTCCTCCAGCAGGGACCCAACAAGCGGTAGATCTGGGGAGACTCCCCTTCCTCCCCCTGGGAGGAGTGGTGTGGGAGTGCACTGCAGAGATCTGCTGGGTTTGGAGACTCCACGGGGGTCAGGTGCCAGAGATAGAAACGCTCAGTCACAGGCCAGGTGAGCACGGAGTGTGGCTGGCGACTGGGCAGACGGGAGTGATTGACTGCTTTTCTCTGGGGCTCACTGAGGACCGGGGCCCTGAGTTCTCAGCTCCTCTGGGGTGGAGATTGGGAGGCAACCATTTCACTCCCGTCCTCCAAAGCTGTACGGAAAGCTTGCAGGGAACAAAAGCTCCCGAGAGCAAACCCGAGCGGATTACTTAGCCTGGCCAGGCAAGGGTGGGGCAATTCCACCTCCAGTAAAGACATTTGGAAACCACGGCAACAGGCCCCTCCCCCAGAAGATCAGCAAGAACCCCCAGCCAAGACCAAGTTTACTGATCAATGAGAAAGGCAGAACTCCAGTG
>NW_028020254.1:0-681 GCF_054177405.1 Leptonychotes weddellii
GGAGGGGAAGAATGAAGGGGGGGATTTGGAGTTGGAGATGAACAAGAAAAAATAAAAATAAACCTGGCGTTTTACACTGAAGGGTGTTTTTATACTTTTCCCGTGTGTTTCTATATCTGTAAATGTTGTACAGTATTCTTTTGTATGGTTTAAAGTTTAGATAAATATCATACCATGTTGTATATGTAAATGTATAATTATACTATAAATTTTGCAACTTTTTTTTGGTATAAAATTAGGGTTTTTTAAAAAAGATTTTATTTATTTATTTGAGAGAGAGAGTGAGAGAGACCACGAGCAGGGGGGAGCTGCAGAGGGAGAGGAAGAAGCAGCCTCCCCACCAGGCAGGGAGCCTGATGAGGGGCTCCATCCCAGGACCCTGAGATCATGACCTGAGCCGAAGGCAGATCCTTAACTGACTGAGCCACCAGGCACCCACACTCAGATTTCCTTTTACCCACTGTTCTTTCTCTATCCCAACATCGCACCCAGGCCACCACATCACATCCTCAGGTTCCTCTTGGTTCTGATAGTCTGTGGCTTGCTTTTTTACTTCACTTCAGGAGCCCTTTCTTGGGCAGATGCTCTATATTCTAATGCTAGGTTTGTCACCTTTCCCTTTAAGGTGTGTGCCTTTTGGCTTTTATTTAAGAAATCTTTCATGTTTGAAGTGAGAAAAGT
>NW_028020255.1:0-681 GCF_054177405.1 Leptonychotes weddellii
TTAACGACATGAGTTGATATTCGTGATGTCATGAAGTGCTATTCACAGTGAGTGAGAGTGAAGAGCAAGAGAGACAACCGTAGATATACTAGGATTCGTTTTGATACATATATATGCAATCGAAAATATGTAAAATACAGTTGTCCCTGAATGACCAATCCACGAGTAAATGTCATTTTAAAAATATTTTCTAAAATTTCTACAATTAAAGAGCATATTATCAGAAAAAAAATAGACACTTAAAACATTTCTAGTGGTAACGAAGCTCAGGTGAAGACGACACAGCTTGAGCCTGCTGACCCTAAGGCATGCTTGGAGGATCCCCAGTCCTCAACCATCCCTTCTCCTTGGAACCGGGAATAATTACGGCAATTGTTAATATTTATTGAGCAATTATTATGAGCCAGGCATTATATTCAATATTGCTTTTAATCCCTACAGCAGCCCAATAAGGTAGGTACTAGAATTCTCCCTGTTTTACAGTGAGACTACTAAGACTTTGAGATGTAGGCGATCCACCTAAGCCCATTCAGGGATTAAAGCACAATCAAACCAAGACTGACTCCAGAGGGAAAACAACAGTTTTTTTTATTCAATCTCAGCTTCTCTTAAATCTCCTTCTAAGCTCAGTCTCTCCAATTAAAACAATTCTTAATACCCAAAAAACTTAGTTTTCCATAT
>NW_028020256.1:0-681 GCF_054177405.1 Leptonychotes weddellii
TTTTGTTTTTTTTAAAGATTTTATTTATTTATTCATGAGAGAGAGAGAGGCAGAGGGAGAAGCAGACTTCCCGCAGAGCGGGGAGCCCGATGCGGGACTCGATCCCAGGACCCCGGGATCGTGACCTGAGCCGAAGGCAGATGCTTAACCATCTGAGCCACCCAGGCGCCCTGAATTCGTTTTTAGACAGTGGTCTGAGATAGAGTGTATGACCTGGTACTCTAACCCATAAAGGTTATTAGTGGGTGTGACATCTAGATATGATGAATTGGATCAATCTATCACATTAATGAAATTGCTGGCAGGAATACGTCACATGCATTAATATTTAGTTGAATTTCCTACAAGTTGGTGGTGAGGAAAACCTATTTATATGTTATAAATCTTATAAAATACTTTAATTTTGGAAATCTTTTATCTTTTTTAAAGAAATTGTTTAACATAATTTTAGCCATTAATTCTCAAACATTGAATTGGAGTCTTTTCCTTGGCTAAGCATCTAGTACAACCAGAAGTAACTGGATGCCTGAAAAGTAGGCCTTTAAAAATATTCTGATAATACACCCTTATCAGATGAAAAGCTGTAATTTAAACTAATTGCCACCCACCTTTCTTGAGAACTTTTAAAAATATCACATGTATTCAAAGGAACTGTGGGAAACCAAAAGAATTAAAAGTCAA
>NW_028020257.1:0-681 GCF_054177405.1 Leptonychotes weddellii
GCCTGGGTGGCTCAGTCGTTAAGCGTCTGCCTTCGGCTCAGGTCATGATTCCAGGGTCCTGGGATCGAGTCCCACATCGGGCTCCTTGCTCCACGGGAAGCCTGCTTCTCCCTCTCCCACTCCCCCTGCTTGTGTTCTCTCTCTGGCCGTGTCTCCCTCTGTCAAATAAATAAATAAAATCTAAAAAAAAAAAAGTTTATATAATTGTTTAAAATCATACTAAGTAACAGCTCATGTCATTGATGGCTATATATATTTGTGGCTGAAGGACACCAGATTTGTGGTGGTAGGTACCTGGGAGGTAAACCAGAAAATGGGGCTTCCAAGGGGTATACAGAAGATTTCAACTGTATCTGTAACTTTTTTCCTATATTTCATTTTTTACTTTTTATTTTTTAAAAATATTTTATTGTTAAGTAATCTCTATACCCAATGTGGGGCTCGAACTCACAACCCCAAGATTAAGAGTCACACACTCCACCGGCTGAGCCAGTCAGGCACCCCTGTCATATATTTTAAAGAAAATATTTGAAGAAAAGCTTACAAAATGTTAACTTGTTCATTTGGGTTGGAAAGTATGAAGGCATTTGTTATATTTTTCTCTACCACACATTTAAAATTTTTCCCAAATTCAAAAGTAAAAGCAATTTTAAATGTTCTAATAAAGTTCAGTGAATTCAA
>NW_028020258.1:0-537 GCF_054177405.1 Leptonychotes weddellii
CTTCCAATCCATGAGCATGGAATGTTTTTCAATTTTTTTGTGTCTTCCTCAATTTCTTTCATGAGTATTTTATAGTTGTCTGAGGATAGATCCTTTGCCTCTTTGGTTAGATTTATTCCTAGGTATCTTATGGTTTTGGGTGCAATTGTAAATGGGATCGACTCCTTAATTTCTCTTTCTTCTGTCTTGTTGTGGGTGTATAGGAATGCCACTGATTTCTGTGCATTGATTTTATATCCTGCCCCTTTACTGAATTCCTGTATGAGTTCTAGCAGTTTTGAGGTGGAGTCTTTTGGGTGTTCCACATAAAGTTGATATCATATCATCTGCAAAGAGTGAGAGTTTGACTTCTTCTTTGCTGATTTGGATGCCCTTTATTTCTTTTTGTTGTCTGATTGCTGTGGCTAGGACTTCTAGTACTATGTTGAATAGCAGTGATGATAGTGGACATCCCTGCCGCGTTCCTGACCCTAGGGGGAAAGCTCTCAGTTTTTCCCCATTGAGAATGATATTTGCTGTAGGTTTTTCATAGATGGC
>NW_028020258.1:637-23605 GCF_054177405.1 Leptonychotes weddellii
TTTCATAGATGGCTTTTATGATATTGAGGTATGTACCCTCTATGCCTATACTCTGAAGAGTTTTGATCAAGAAAGGATGCTGTACTTTGTCAAATGCTTTTTCTGCATCTATTGAGAGGATCATATGATTCTTGTTCTTTCTTTCCCATACACAGTTACTTCTGAATATGCTAGCCTTTAATGCCTGCTCCCAAAAAGGGGAAAAGGGAAGAAAGAAAGGGAAAAAAATTGCAGGTGCTGTCCCTTTAAATCCTGTTAGCCACTTCAGCCAGGGGGGATTGCAACAATGGGCACCCACCTCTGTATGCACCTCCATGACCAGAAGCAGTAATCAGCAGTTAGAACAGAGAACTGCAATATTTGGAGGACAAGGTCATTATTGCCCACCCTGGCTCTCATAAGCTGCTCCAGGAATGCAGGCGCTTGTCCCCATAGTTGTCTGCTGCACAGGGCTGGGGGACAAGAGATGGGTAACCACTACCATGCTAGTGGCTTAAATAGACCAAAATTAACTACAATTTTACCAGCCAAACCTTCTCCTGGAAGGGCAAGTATTCAAATAGACTCCAGAGGTCCAAAACAGTTGGCTTCAGACAGTTTCTGCCAGTGCAAGTGCTGTCCAGGTGTTCAGAGTCCCAGTACTTTCTATCCCACCATCTTCCCTCTCACTTATCCCTATGTTTAGCTTCAGTATTTTTTTTTAAAGATTTTATTTATTTATTTGAGAGAGAGCACAAGTGAGAGAGAGAGAGAGAGTGTGCATATGATTGGGGGAAGCAGCAAAGGGAGAGGGAGAAGTAGACTCCTCGCTGAGCAGGGAGCCCAAAGCCAGGCTGATCCCAGGACACTGGGATCATGACCTGAGTCAAAGGCAGATGCCTAACTGACTGAGCCACCCAGGTGCCCCTTAACTTTAGTTTTTAACACAATATCCAAAGTAATAATCCAAGTAATACTTCACAGTAATCTTTGAAATTACTCCTCTTCTCAAAAGCCTCCTTTGGGTTCTCATGTCAAAGGAGACATGTTAAAGTCAAAGTCTTTACCAAAGGGTACAGGGCCTTATGTAACTTGATGTCCTGCTGCTCTAGCCACTCTGGCCTTCTTATCACTTCCTAAGTACTTCACATACCTCCCACACACTCTACTCTTGACTCAGGACCTTTGCACTCTCTCCCTACGAAAACCCTTCTCTGATACCTAAATATCTTTCCCCCCACCACTTTGAGGTATCTGCTCACACATAACCTTCTCAAAGAGGCCTTCCCTGATGTCCAGCACTACTCTTTCTACTTTGCTTCATTTTTCTTCATATCACCCATCATTGTGTAACATGTTGAAGACTTGTTTGTTCATAGTTTGTCTCTGTTAGATAATGTAAGCTCCATGAAGGTAAAGATATTTTCTGTTGTATTCACTTCTATGTGTACCTGGTGCACAGTGTGTGCATTCAGTATCTGTAGAATGAATGAATGAATAAGGAAGGTTGTGTGAAAAACCCCAAGTCTATGGGGCAGTGCTGCTATGGACTGAATTATGTACCCCCAAATTTGTATGTTGAGACCCTAACCCCACAATGTGATGCTATTTGGAGATGGGGCCCTTGGGAAGTAATCAGGTCATGAGGGTGGAGCCCTCCTAATGGGATTAGTGCCCTTATAAGAAAAGACATGAGAGCTCTCTCACTCAGCTAAGCGTGAGCACTCTTGCACTGTCTCTCTCCCCACCTCACCATGTGAGGACATAGTGAGAAGCTGGCTATCTGCAAACCAGGAAGAATGCCCTCACCAGCCACCAAATTGGCTGGCACTTTGACCTTGAACTTTCCAGTTTCCAGAACTGTGAGAAATCATTGTCTGTTGTTTAAGCCACCCAGTTTATAGTATCCTGTTACAGCAGCCTAAATGGACTAAGACAGATCCCAATATCAAAGTCCAGGATATGTGTAATGTGAGGAGTAGTTTCCATGACAGAGACCACTCAGGTTCAATATCCAGTAATTTAATTTCATCAGAATAGATGTTCTATGTGGGTTGGATGGAAATGACAAAGGGTGTGTTCCATGCTAACTGCACAAAATGATTATGCATCCTGATAAAGTATGATATGTGCCCTGGGTTCCTTGGGTTTACCTGGAGAGGTAAATTCTAGCAGTTAAGATAAGGCAGGGTTCTTCAGGTATATATACCTCTATACCATACTGTATTAAACACAAGCAGAGGATCATTCCTTTAGTCAATACTTATTGATTGTCTACTGTATAGAAGGCACTGCGCTGTTTCTGGAAATTCTGAGGTGATAAATAAGTTGCACTTCTGGTGCTTAATGAGCCTACTGACTAAGAAGATACCAGTTGTAATGCAGTATGAAATGTGTAGGAGCATATATTTTTACAGATAAGAAATTACAGTGGAGGGTATCTATTTCACCAGGGAATGTTTATGCAGGGGGAAGGCAAGGGTTTAAGAAAGGTTTCTGAGATGAACTAAGTATCGGAGGAAGAGATGCAAAGGTGGATGGTGATGGAGGGCAGGGAGTTTGGGCTAGGAGAAGGCATTCCAAGTAAAAGAAACAATATGTGCAAAAGTTTGGAGCCACATTTAAGAAGTATCAAGTAATTCAAACTAGAGTAAGACACATGGTTGAGATGAAATTAGAAAGGTAAGCTGGTGTCAGATCATAAATGGTGTGGCAGGGTAGGGTGTGGGGACATTTTACCAAAGTCTGCAAGGACCACGGGAGTGCTTTAAAAGATTAACATGGAAAAAATAATAATTTCCATTAATTATTAGGACATTTAGGCACTCTGCCAAACACGTAGTATGTATTATTCTACTTAATCCTCACAATGAGCCTATAAGGTAGGTATTTTCTCACATATTATAGTGAGGGAAACAGGCACAGAGAAACTAAGTAAATGGCCTGAGGCCACCCAGCTAAGTGGAAGGAACAGATAGGATGTGAACTGAATTCTGACCAACTTCAAAGCATGTATGCTTAACCACTGAGCACTGGACTCCTCATGATTTGGCTACTCTGTCAGTAGTGACCACATAGAATTTAACAGAGTTTAGACATGTCAGACAGGTCACCTCAGAGGTCATGGCTATCGAAGCCATTAGCAGGGAAGAACCTTAAAATGAGCTGTGTCATAGAGGCTTCTGGTATTTCTTAGACTCAATATAATCAAAGTGTGGTCTAATGTCAGCAGCATCAGCATCAGGGGATTAGAAATGCAGGCTCTCAGGCCCCACCCCAGACCTACTTAGTTAGCCACTGCAGTTCAGCAAGATCCCCAGGGGATTTGTGTGCAAATTCAAGCTTGAGAAACAGTGGTGTGAACTTCCCACAGGGGCATGTGCCAGTAACAAGTGATGCCAAGTGGCATGACTGAGGCAACAGGTGCACTCGGTCCCTCTTCTCAACTGGAGTTGTGGGAGGGGAGCATGTGTTACTGGAGATGCTTAGAAAAGGAGAGCTCCTTTGTGCTGATGCATGAAATTTTACTTTTCCTAAAAATGCCCAAAAGACTTCCTTTAGTTGACATTCCTTCACTATTGAAATAGAACTGATGGATGTCACTTGTTTATCAGACACAGATTATAGGATTCAAGATAAAGTCAACAGAAATGCTTCATTAGTCTGTAACTATTTAAGGGCAGGTTATATCTAATACCAAACTTTTTAAATGTGCACTTCAATTTGGAGCTAGTAATGATGCCATTCATGCCAATTGGTACCCTATAAACATAAGCTTTTTTATTGAGTCAATAACCGTGTCTTTGTGTGAACACTGATGATTATAAATGGAGGTTTGTATTGAAGTTAAGTACTACTGTTTCTCTTATCTACCCCTCCCTCCCTCCATCTTTCCTTCTGTCACTCAGTGACTCTCTCTCTCTCCCCTCCCTCCCTTACTCTTTTTCACTTTTTAATAGGCGACATGTTACGAAGTCAGTATTTACCAGGCACAGTGTGCCATTTCATAGTCTTTTTCCTTTTGTGATCTGTTTGAAGACAACATTCGAGAGCACATGTTTGACTCTGATCCTTTTTTCCTGGAGGACCCCTTACCTTGTTTTTGTGGTTCAGAGCTGAGGCAGGAAGCCTGGTAAGAAATCTGATTAGGTGAGGTACCTTCAAATCAGGTTAGGCTACAGGTAGACATTAGAGGCGGCAGGTGTCATCTGGGGACCTCATGTTTGACAAGTCCTGAAACATGCTCAAATCTCATCATGATGAAGCAAAGCAAAAGAGTGCTGTGTATGCAGAAGCATAAAATCACTTCGTTGTGTGGTGCCTCTCTTATTTGTCTCGTGTTATGCTGAGCAGCCAAACTGTTCACATTTATAGCCATTTTCATTAGAACTACATTGATGCAGTAATAAACAGGAGTGCTTAAATGACTACCATGAGCAAATACTGACTCAGAATTACTTATCAAAGAATGATAAAATGTCAAACTATTTCATTTTTAGCAGCATAACAACCTTTTCTCTTTAACATAAATAAATGAGAATTTAAGGCTGTCTGAGAGAGAAAAGCTCATGAATTGGCGATTTTCTCCTGAGAAAGATACTGGGTAAGCAAGACTGTAAAGACTTCACAACTGTGCAGCGTGCTAGGAACTGGTTTGTTTCTGGCTGTGGTCCCCTTAAGGTGAATTCTGTCTAGTGATTAGCATCACCTTGGATTAAATTAATTGGCTGTACTCAATCCCTGGGTAGATACGCTAAGAATAAATCCAAAGACATTAGTTTCTTTGCATGACATGAGCAGGTTTCATATCCAGCAACATTATGTGAATTATATAAATGACTTAAAACAGCTTTTTCTTTAAAAGGGAAGTTTCAAGTTCTGGTAAGTATAAAACTATTTGAAATCTTTATTTTGAAAACAATCTGTGTTTAGCTAGTTGTATTTTATTTTTCATTTTATATCTAGGTTACATAGTTCTATCTTTAACCATTAGAAAAAGGAATAATATTGCTAATAATTATTATCTTTTATCCAAATATGCTAGAAACCTCCACAATTTGCTGATATTGAAGTAGGAGGGAGCTTCAATATCAGGATATCAAGAAATTCTAGTGTATTGAAATAGGGGTAAAGTTTTTTTTTCTTCTGATTATAAGAGCACTATTTACTTATGCATAGAGGAATTTGAGCAATCCATTAAAGAAGGAAGCTGCTTTTAATTCAACAATGCTGTGACCACCATAGGGGAAAATTGGTGTATTTCCTTTTTGACCTCCCACCCTCAACCCACCTCATGGAGTTATGATAAACTGTGAAATGAATGAATTTTTCTTGTAATGTCAAATCTCTGAATTGCCACAGAACTAACCTTATGAATATACCAATGAGGTAGAAGTCTACTTCATTCTTTCTGAATTGCCTGAATTCCTAGTGTGTAGTAGAAAATTAAATTTTAAAATGTAATTAGTGAAATGACGCACGTGCATCTTGTTATTCTGCAATGTGTTTTGTCAAGTGAATGGTGGTAAGAAGGTACAGCCCTCTTGGTAGAGCAGCTGTTTAGCTCTGAGCAGTACAGGTATTGAGAACAATGATGGCACAGATAAGCAGGGTCATGGGTAAACCTAGTGAACCAAAAGGTGTTAAAAACATCTGCTTAGGGTGCCTGGGTGGCTCAGTTGGTTAAGCGACTGCCTTTGGCTCAGGTCATGATCCTGGAGTCCCGGGATCGAGTCCCGCATCGGGCTCCCTGCTCAGCAGGGAGTCTGCTTCTCCCTCTGACCCTCCCCCCTCTCATGTGCTTGCTCTCTCTCAAATAAATAAATAAAATCTTTAAAAAAAACCCAAAAAAACAAAAAAAACATCTGCTTAATCTTAAAAAGCAATACAAGTATTCATGATAGTCCCACGGTCTGACTTTTGGCAATGAAGAGAATGCAGAGAAGAGGGGAAGATATTGGCAGCACGCTGTCAAGTCACAAGTCACTGGAAGTAGATTTCACTATAATGTGGGCTGTGAGGAAGAGATTTTGCTAACCAGGTCCTTTGCTACTCCTAGGAAAGTCAGCAGTGAGAAAAGTGGAGGGCCTTAGGAATCCAGTTTCCTCTTGTTACTTCTTTGCACCTCTACTTCTCCTTCAGCCTAACCTGCTGGGAGAAGAATTTGGCCACTTCAGGCTACTTTGTTCCCTAGGTATCCCTCCCCTAAGAATATTACTGCCTTATTCAACTTCAGAGGGCATAGAATAAACCTTACTATTTAAAAAGTATGGAAAGAGACATTTTAAAATTTCCATCCATATTCTGATCATTTTTTAAAGCTGGTTAAGAAGAGTGCACAAATGGGGCACCTGGGTGGCTCAGTTGGTTAAGCATCTGCCTTCGGCTCAGGTCATGATCTCAGGGTCCTGGGATCGAGCCCCACGTCAGGCTCCCTGCTCAGCGGGGAGCCTGCTTCTCCCTCTCCCTCTGCTGCTCCCCCTGCTTGTGCTCTCTCTCTCTGTCAAATAAATAAATAAAATCTTAAAACAAAAAAAAAAAAAAAAGAAAGAAGAGTGTACAAGTAAGACGAGGTAACTAAAAGTTGTGAAGGGCTGGTAGCTCTGTTTCACAAAAAGGTACACTCTACTGTCCAGACTCACTGACCATGTCGCTGGTCTTGCTCATGTCTTTGGCAGAAGCTGCACGAATCCCTGCCTTCTTTCTGGAGGGCATCTTTACCATTCTGCCTCTGGCATCTCAGCTTCACACAAGCTCTCCTGTGGAAACTGCCATTTCTACCTACCCTCAGTGCCAATCCCTCAGGCTGGGCTATAGATCCTTCTTTGATATTCTCATGACACCCCTACTCTTCCTTAACTGTGCTATTGAATTTCTCGGCGAATTTCCCATAGAAATTGTAGGAGATACATATGGATTATATCAAGGCAAAGTTGAAACATTTCTTCTGGAAGGAATCTGGCTTGCACTTTCTTCCCCAATAATGATATTGTGTACTGTATGCACATAGATCCTTTTATTCAATGATAATACTGAATCTTCATCATGTTCTGTATTACATACAAAATGCCCATCTTACCATAGACTCTTAAACCTCACTTGCATGTATACAAAATCTCGATACTCTAAAACTTTCCCCAATGATGTTATACATTTCCAGAGATCCTCTTACCTGCAGTGAGGACTATATGAACTTATGTTGTTTTGTTCTTGCTACAGCCTCCTCCTCAAGGAGCCTGGCAACCATCCTATAGGTTCTTTCTCTATAAATGCTCCTCCACCGCTGGGCATATGGCATCTTCCTAGGACATGGTACCTTCAGTTCAGGATTGGGCAGCAGTAGGATAGCACACGGGGGCCACATCTTCCCTCCAATTGTCCTTATCTTCTATGTTTTCCTTCCTGGTCCTAGCACAAAATGTCCATTCTTTTATTTGAGGGAAAAAAAAAAACCACCCCAAAACAAACCTCTTAGGCTATCAGCTTAGGTAACTGTGTCTTAACTTATCACCAGGTCATTGGCTCTCCATATAGTGAGATCCAGGCAGAAGACTATCGTAATTAAAGGCCTCACTTTCGGGCACCTGGATGGCTCAGTCGGTTAAGTGTCTGCCTTCAGCTCATGATCCCAGGATGCTGGGATCGAGTCCCACATCAGGCTCCCCGCTCAGCGGGGAGTCTGCTTCTCCCTCTGCTTCTGCCTCTCCCCCCTGCTCGTGCTCTCTCTCTCTCATGCTCTCTCTCTCTCAAATAAATAGACAAATAAATAAAATCTTAAAAAAATAAAAAAATAAAAGCCTCATTATGCATTTACATATAGATAAATAAAAGTTCCCCAAATTAGGTGAAAAATGTAAATAAACCAACCTAAAAAGTACTTGGAGGCAAAGAGTTCTGAAGTTTTTATTAAATACTGAAAAAATTCATCCCTCTTATAGTTAGTGAGGGCATGGAGATTAAGCAGCATGCTCAAGGTCAGACCACAGTTTATCAGCTGAGGATAAGAAGAGGTGCAGTTTTGCTGACTCCATTGCAAAGGTGGATTCCCAGCTCCTGAAGCACAAACCTGCTACAGCTGCCTTTATTGTCTTAAGTACTATAATTACTTTAAACTGCTTGGAGAGGGGAGTAGGGGAGAAATCTAACTTCTAGGCTGATCTCTGAATGTATTTTCCTAAATTATACATAAAAAATTTGCAAATCATATTGGAGATATATGAAGAATCTTAGACAACAGTTTGCAAACATTTAAGTAGATGATTTGGGCCAAACTTATAGCTGATTTATAATGACAAACATGCCTTTTTCATTTCTATAATACTGATCACTTTTATTTAGTTTGTTCAATTTGTCTTCAGGGCTGTAGGGCATTCATACTCTGTCAAAAGACACGAATAATTACATTGACTTAAAATAGTAGAGAATAGTTACAGTATGCTACAAATGAGAAGTGAACACAGAACCAGATAAACCCTTCTATGAGCTGCTCACTTGTCAGTCAGACTCTGGCTTCACTTAGAAAGTAGAAGAGAAAAACCTCAGTCACTGGCTGAAAATGGCTCTTAAATTCCCTCCCAGTGGTTAATTTTAGAACCACTAATGGGAGCAGTACCTCCATTTTTAGTAGTTCATAGCAATGCTGTCATTCATTCAAAATATTTGTCTAATGCAGTGAGTGTTTCCCAAAGTAGGATTAATGGTGCATTAGAGAATTTAAGTGCATTTTTTATAATCTGTAATGGAAACATTTCACATTATCTTAATAAGGCCCCTATTTAAGGATTTACATGATACATTCCTTCTAGAATTTAATGTCAGGAAACATTTTACTCCAGATGAACTCATTTGGTTCTACCCTTTTTCCTTGACTGCCAGGACATGCAGAACTAAATGGATCAATTGCAAAACTCTAATTTTTCTCATTGGATGGCTTTTGATGTGTGTCTCTTTTGTTATTATTTTTTTTAAAGATTTTATTTATTTATTTGACAGAGAGAGACACAGTGAGAGAGGGAACACAAGCAGGCAGAGTGGGGGAGGGAGAAGCAGGCTTCCTGCTGAGCAGGGAGCCGATGCGGGGCTCGATCCCAGGACCTCGGGATCATGACCTGAGCCAAAGGCAGATGCTTAACGACTGAGCCACTCAGGCGCCCCTCTTTTGTTATTTTTTAATTGTTCAAAAATACCTATTAATTTTCAAGATTCACAAAATTTAGCAATGTATAAGAAACAAATATTTATCCATAGCTTTGCCACTCAATGATAATTACCATCAACATTAGGGCTATATATACTTTTGGATTTTTTTCCCACTAGTATATATATATACTGGCAATGGCATGACATACGTATTTTATAAATTGCCTTTTCACTTAGTAATAGATTATGATCATTTTTCTATTCCAATAAATACAGACTTACAATGTCATGTTTAATGGTTACATAGCTTCCCAGTGCATGGGTGTATACAATATAATTTATTTAAGGACACCTTTGTTCATGTCTTTAGATTGTTTTTAATTTTGACTTATAAATATCCTTATTTGTTTCACTTATGTCTTTTTATTGTAAACCCCTTACAATTATCATTCAAAATAGGCAAGGATAACAAATGAATAAATGAATGAATGAAATGCTAGGAATAGCCTAGATATCTACAAGTGTAATTAGATTGCAGTTGCATTATCATGTATTCTTTATGGTGCTGTCATTGTGGAGATGAATAATTTTTCCCCCTCTAGTTCTCAGCCAAAATGAGCGAAACTTCTTCCACTAGTTTTTCCATGATTCATCGGACTTCTTCTGAAGGTCAAGTTCCTTCCCATCGCCACCTGAGCGTCATGCATCCTGTTGTGGCCAAAAAGATCAGCTTCTACAAGAGCGGAGACCCGCAATTTGGTGGGGTCAGGGTGGTGGTCAACCCTCGTTCCTTCAAGACATTTGATGCTTTGCTGGATAATTTGTCAAGGAAGGTGCCCTTACCTTTTGGGGTGAGGAACATCAGCACCCCTCGGGGAAGACACAGCATCACACGCCTGGAGGAGCTAGAGGACGGCGAGTCGTACCTGTGCTCCCACCGCAGGAAGGTGCAGCCAGTGGATCTTGACAAAGCCCGCCGGCGCCCACGACCCTGGCACAGCAGCCGGGCCATCACTGTGCAGGCGCAGTACTCCCCTCCAACTGGCGCAGCTCCCGCTGCCGCTCCCGGCATGCTGCGCGCCCCGCGAAGGCTCTTGGTCTTTAGAAATGGCGACCCGAAGATGAGGCGTATGGTGGTTATGAACAGAAGGGTTGCACAGAGCTTCCAGGCCTTTCTGCAACACCTGACGGAGGTTATGCGGTTCCCGGTGACCAAGCTGTACGCGACGGACGGAAGGAAGGTGAGTGTTCCGGGGGTTTCTCACGTCTGAGCTTGCGACGTGTGGGACATGGATGGAGGCGCCAGAGAAAGGAAGGCTTCGCGTGCGTGCGTGTGTGTGTGTGTGTGTGTGTGTATTCCTACCCTCGTGGGAGGGCGCTGGGTCACCTGGGTGCGTGGCCCCACTGTCCTCTGGTCAGAATCTGAAGAAGCCACTGCCAAGAGGGGCTCTTTTTAATCTCACACTCCCTCCCCCGTTTTGCCTTCCTTGAGCACTGAGTTGTATAATCTGTTGGCACAGAATGCAATCGCGACAATATTTCTTGAAAAGCCATGGCCAAGAGTGATATTGTTAGGTAGCGAAAGCATTTTTTTCTGCCATCCATCCTGGGGGGTGGGTGAGGGAACAGGGGAGAGCTTCCCCAGCAGCTGTCAGCGTGTCCACCAGGCCCTTTCTCAGCTGGCTCAGGATAGACGTTTGGCTACAGCTGGATATTTTGGTGGGGAAGGCAGAGGCAGGACTGCATACCTTTTAAAGATTTCTTTAGTTATGGCAGAAGACTGATCTCTCTTCAGGTAGTATACAGGTTGAATAAAGATGTTGGTCTAGCCACCCCCACCTTGATACTTGGTAACTTTGTATACATTATTGATGCCTAATGAACACTTGGTGATTATCCCTTTCAAGGCCTGAGTTGATTCCACCCACTACAAAATTAATATATGGAAAGGGGCCGCTTGGCTGACTGAGTCCACCTGACTCTTGATATCGGGGTTGTGAGTTCAAAGCCCCACGTTGGGTATAGAGATTATTTAAAAAATAATAATAAAATCTTGAAAAAATTATCATATGGAAAGAACAAAAACTTCATGTTGCTCATGTAAGGACCTTAACTCTTTGGTTTCTTCTAGGTTCCCAGTCTGCAGGCCGTGATCCTCAGCTCTGGAGCTGTGGTGGCAGCAGGAAGGGAGCCATTTAAACCAGGAAATTATGACATCCAGAAGTACTTGCTTTCTGCAAGATTACCAGGGATCTCTCATCATGTATACACCAAGGGAAGTGCTAGGTCAGAAAGCAGAAAGAGTAAGTCCCTTAAATATGTAGCTCTTATTTTTAGCCCTGAGTTGTGGTTTTTTTCTTTTAACCACAACATTCAAAGAAAAAAAAAAAAAAATCAATCCATGCTTAAAATGGCCAATTTCCTTTGTCACATGAGAAAAAATGAGGGGATCAAAAACATTCTAAACTGGAATTGGTTTATGTATAGTTGGAGTCATAGAGATTGTATTTTTTTTTTTTTTTTTAGATTTTTTCAAATCAATCAATGATTAAATTGAGGGGGTAAGCCTTTATTTGTGTGTGTGTGGGGGGGCATATAATACCTAGATAAAAAATAAAAATACCAGCATTTCTTGATTTGGAGAGGAATTCTATGGAATTTGTATAAGTGGCATCTGGTAGTTATAAAGTTTTCTCCAAATAGTACCATGCAGGATCGTAGCTGAGCTCAGCAGGTTAGTTGAATGACTGTGCTTTTAAAAATCTCTTAAGTACATATGAACTGTACCTTCTGAAGTTATTCCAGTAAAAATCACAGCCCTTGAATCCTTTTTTTTTATTATTAAAAAAGTTCATGTAGTCAGTTCATGCTGGTTAATAATAATGTAGGTTGATAATTCCTTAGGAAATGCTGCACAATATAGCATAATCCTTTGGGTAGGGGAGAAGGAGGGCTATTGATGCCCAAGATTATAGGATGCGCTATAAATTCTCTCTGCAGGCATGGTTAATTGTATTATTCATTGTGCTCAGTATTTTAATCTCATTATTCTTTGTGCACAGTGTTTTAGCTCTATGCTAAGGAATTGATTGCCACTTACACTTAAATTTTGGTTTTTATTT
This sequence comes from Leptonychotes weddellii, assembly GCF_054177405.1. Lineage (NCBI taxonomy): Eukaryota > Metazoa > Chordata > Mammalia > Carnivora > Phocidae > Leptonychotes > Leptonychotes weddellii. The sequence goes on from NW_028020258.1 coordinate 12,877, forward strand.
AGACGTGGAATAATAAACCCTTTAAGTAGTATTAATCCCTCTACTTATTGCTAAAGTGGGTGAAACTCATCTACTATTGATATACTCAATAGATATCTATTAATGTTTCTACTTTGTAGGCATTAGCTGCCAAATATCTGTTAAGCACATAGTAGTACTGTTTCACTGTGCTCATTTTACTAAAATGATTTTATTATTTTGTGTGATATGGGTTGTGAATATGATTTTTGATGGAGTTAGGGAATCTGAGGGCTTTATTAAATTTTACTTTAAAAAATTTTAAGTGAGGCCTTTTCGTTTGTAATTTTGGTAAATGCATACCAAAAATAAGAGAAAATATTTCCGGGTTTATACTCTGAAATGTTGAAGGTGTTTAATTGATGCGAAGTATATATAAATCTATACAAACTAGGGGCGCCTGGGTGGCTCAGTTGGTTAAGCGACTGCCTTCGGCTCAGGTCATGATCCTGGAGTCCCAGGATCGAGTCCCGCGTCGGGCTCCCTGCTCGGCAGGGAGTCTGCTTCTCCCTCTGACCCTCCTCCCTCTCATGCTCTCTGTCTCTCATTCTCTCTGTCTCAAATAATAAATAAATAAAATCTTTAAAAAAAAAATAAATAAATCTATACAAACTACTAATTAGAATTTGAGATTAAGAAGCTAGAGTACTAAAGTTATCTTTAGAGACAGACAATAAAAATATAACTAGATATGTTGGTCTATTGTCTAGCTCTGTTCTCTTTTGTGCCCTATATTAAATCAAATGTACTAATTATACAAAGTGAATGCTAAAGTAATAATTATTACTTGATTAATGTTGACTTCTAAGTAAATTCTAAAAATGTTTTAACTTTCATAATATTGTAGATGTCTCTCTTAGATATGCACAGACAGGAAAATGAATATCACTGTAAATTATTACTCACTTTGTTTGCATAGATAAGAAGCACTTAGACTCCAGTTTCAGTACTAGTAAACAAAAAAACAAAACAAAATCCCACAAAAATCTTTTTATTTTTGCTAGAATCCTTAGCAATTTCTTCTTGATACTTTCCTTATTAAAATTGCCTAATTAAACTCACAAAAATTAAAATTCTGTGAATCTTTTTATTGAAGTAAGATTATAGGTTTTCTTTTTGAGAGTAGCTTGTAGAAATGTACCAGATATCATAGTGAATTCAAATAACCAATGAATACATAAAGGTGAGAAACATATTAATATCTTACTATGAAATTTAGAAAATATGGTATTTTTCATACTAATTATTTATTTTTCTTTTCTTTCTTTGCTGCCTCTTCTATTGGATATTTATAACTTCTCTGTCTTCTACATTTTGATGTGGGGCGTCTTTTACTCTTAAAATCTTGAAAGTGAGTACACATGTGCCTTCAAGTCCAAAGTCCCAGATTTATTCTGTTTCTTCTGACAAAATGCATAATATTGATTGCTACTCACACCATTCTTTTGCTTCAGAAAATTACTTGGCCTTAGAAAAAAATGATTCTCAGAATTTATTGATATATCCTTCTGAAGATGATATTGAGAAATCAATTATTTTTAATCAAGATGGTACCATGACAGTTGAGATGAAAGTTCGATTTAAGATAAAAGAGGAGGAAACCATAAAATGGACCACCGTCAGTAGAGCAAGTCTTTCTCATAACAATGAGGAGAATGAGGTAGGCGGTTTTCTGGGAAGAAGAGATGATCGGTCTTCTGGTTTAAAAATTGCAGCATGCTCATTGTCTGCAGATGTCTCATCTCTAGAGAAAGACAATAAACAAGAGGGCAGTTTGGCAGAGGACATAAACACTCAAATGACAGATCAAGAGACTGAAACTTGCACTTTTGCTAGTAGGCAGAATGCTGCTATGGACACAAACACCATCCAGGAGACTATGGATCAAGCAAAGCATCATTTTTATAGGCCCCCTACACCTGGACCAAGAAGAGTGAGACAAAAGAAATCTGTGAGAGGGAGTGTGACCTTGGTATCTGAAACTGAAGTTCAAGAGGAAATGATCTTTAGTGAAGAGAGGGAAGATGGGGAAAACAAATCTGAATATCATATGTTCACACATTCTTGCAGTAAAATGTCATCAGTATCTAACAAACCAGTGCTTGTTCAGATCAATAACAATGAGCAGATGGAGTCATCTTTAGAAAGAAAAAAGGAAAGCAGGCTGTTCAAGTCAGGTGCAATACATGCTGGTGTTGTAGAAATTACAAGTCAGAAGATGTTAGAGATGTCTCATAATAATGGCTTACCACAGACTATATTAGAAAACTCAACTGTGGAGGAAGGTATAGTTGATAGTGGAAGGTCAGACAACAAAACTAGTATCAAAAACTTAAGACCTTGTGGTGACACCAGTGATAGATTCAGTCCTATTTTGGCAGATACAACTCATTCTTTAAGTAACAACTCTGGAGCTGACAGAGCTATTTCTGAGACCCCAGCTTCAATAGGGTCTTCCACTGTCACCACAAGAATTGACAGACTAAGTAATGAATTTGCTCAGTGTGGTTTAACAAAATTTCCAGCAAATGAAAAGCAGATTTCATCATCTGTTGCCAGCAAAAAGAAGATGAAATCTCAGCAACAAATGATAAATTCCAGGTATCAGGATGGGAAGATTGCAACCAAAGGAATTCTTAGTAAGAGTAAGAGAATAAACACAGGAGGTAGAATTGCACAGGAAGTCATATTGGAAGATTCAGACAGTTCCCTTAAAGGAGGAATACTTTGTGAGGAAGACCTCCATGTAAGTGATATGGTGATTGAATCAAATTATTGTTGTTCCAAAAGTAATATCAATCCCATGAATTCCAAGAATTTGCATGTAAATAAGTTAAATACTCTTCAGAATCCTAAGAAGTTTCAAGGACTTTTAGCCAAAAGGAAGTCCAGACCAGTAAGTTTAGGAGGACCTACAAAAAGAGAAATTGGTCAAGACAATAAAGTATTTCCCCATAATGACTTTAGGTGTTACAAAAATAATTTTGAAGATCAAAATTTATTTCATGTTTTTAACTTCCTTGAGCAAAAACTCAGTGCTTTTTGTGGACCACAGGCTCAAGCAGAAATAGCATCTTGGTATTCAAGAGGAATGACCAAGAAAAGTTTAGTTTCAAAAGTTAATAATTCACACATAACTTTAAAAACTCAGAAAAAACACAAAGGGGATAAGTTGAAATTAAGTACTATTGTAAGTAAACAACATGTTACAACCAGGGCAAATTCCTTAGCTTCTTTGAAAAAAGCTGTTTTTCCTGAGGATATTAGCCATCATTCAGCTCAAAATTATATACAGAGATGGTTGCAGAGCATAAAACCGCATTCAGCTCTGCAACCTAGAAAATCAGCTCCAATATACAAAAAAGAAAGGAGTGTGGTAAGTTGTAACAACAGTGGTTTTGCAGGAACTAATTCCCACACAAGTTCTGGAAAAGGAAATAATTTTGTTAGGGAAAGTAATAAACACATAACTAAAAGTGCCAGTTCGACAGAAAATCTAGACAAAAAGGCAGGTAAATCTTTTAACAAAGATAACAGTCAAGAACTTTCTAAAGATCTCTGTGAGAATCAAGTTGAATCTCTGAATGATGCTTGCTTGCTTCCCTTGCATGAAAATTGTGCTTTGTCACAGTCATCTATCGATGATCATAATACTAAAATCCAGGTATGTGCTGAAAAATTAGGACCAGAGGTAAGCCTTATTTACCAAGAAATAAATCTAGCTACAAAAAGGCACAGTGTAGAGGCTGCTATTCAAGTAGATCTTATGGAAGAAAACACTCCAAAAGACCTTTTACCAGTCTTGCTGCTTCACCAACTGCAAGCTTTAGTTCCTAGTATTCATAAGACTCAGAATGGACTTATTCAAATGCCAGGTTCACTTGCAGATGTTCCCTTCCCTTCCCCAATATGTAAGTCATATACTAATGTCCTTCTAGCTTGGCTTCTGGTGCTAAGCTTAAAGGGAAGTATAAATAGCTTCTGCCAAGGTGATGCTCACAAGACTACCAACAGAGCTTCAGAAATACTTGGATTATTGGAGGTTCTAAAGCATACTGCCATCACCGAGGAAGCTGATGATTTGAAGGCTGCTGTTGCCAATTTAGTGGAATCAACCACAAATCATTTTGGACTCACTGAGAAAGAACAAGACATGGTTCCAAGAGGACTTTCTGCAAATTGTTCCACACCCAACACTCAGAGAGTTCCTAAGTGCATTGAAAATGAAAAAACACAGAAAATCTCCTTTTTGGATGGAGGCTACTCTGCCAGTGAGGACTGTGGTCCTGAAGTCTGTGTTTCAGAGTTGACTTCTTCTTCATGTCAGATGTGCACTGTGAATAAGACCTATCCTCCAAAAGAGACTTGTAACCTCAGTGACATTTTTTCCCCTAGTGATGGCTCTACCATTGATCAGACCTCCATGAATAAGGCTTGTTTCCTAGGAGAGGTCTGTTCACTTACTGATGTTCTGTCTTCCCATAAGGCTTGTGCTCCTGATGAAAACCCTAGTTATGAGGCAACTTGCCCAGTTGATGAGACCTACATTCCCAACAAAGTCTGCAATACCAGTGACTTTTTAAATTCCAAAGAAAACACATGTGCTGATAATTTGGAATTGACTGAAGAATTAGAAAGGAATGATGAAGTTCAGAAAGACCTAAATATTTTGGCAGACCCTGGGTGTAAACATGGCTTTAATATATTGGTGTCACCCCAACATACCAGCAATTTAAGCCACTGTGGCTTTACCATCAATGAAACTGAACCAGAAATTGATAAGGGACATAGTTCTGTAACTGAATTTAAAAATTGTTCATTAAAGAAATTTCAGGGTAAAAATGTATCTACATCCTCTGATAAGGAAGACTCAAAGACTTCTGAAGAACCAGACTCAGTAACCGATAGCTTGACATCAAGTGAAAGAAACATTTCAGAATTGGAATCTTTTGAAGAATTAGAAAACCGGGACACTGATATCTTTCATACAAAGGTAAATGCAGGAGAGCAGGCCACTGAAGAATTGATCCAAAAAGAGTTAGAGACCAGTAAAAATTTGGAATTGATAGAAGTCTCCAGCAGGAACATTACAGAAGAAGAAAAAAGAAATGGTGTAATTTGTGAGGCAATCAGTAGGAGGCTGGCAATACCACCATCTTTAGTGTTTTGCTATGATTCTAAGCAAAATACTGAAAAGGAACTCAATGAAGGAGAAACTAAAATGAGAGTAAAAATGATGGTGAAACACATGGAAATTGGAAGTTTTTCAGAGTCCTCTCTTGATTTTAAAAATAGTTTCACAAGACCAGTGATTTCTGATTGGTCAGAATTTAGACTAGACAGTGAGAATGAGCAGCCATATAAAACATCCAGTGATGGCCCCAATGGCAGTTGTGAGGAGATTGCCCAAGAGAAAGAATACAATAAAGGATTTGTTAAAAGGACAATAGAAAAACTTTACGGTAAAGGAGAAATTAAACCATCTTTTTTTTCTGGGTCTGTACATAGATCTCAGGTTTATCCTTACAATTCTGTGGAGTTTCAGTGTGCGAGGAAAGTAGGTCTTTATGATTCTGAAGGTCAGTCATTTGGGTCTTCTGAACAGGTATCTAGTAGTTCATCTATGTTGCAGAAATTTCCAGAAGGTCAAGATAAATGTGACTTTAATGATGTGAGGTCCGGTTATCATGGGGGAGACATTGTAGGACATAGTACAAAACATAATGATTGTAACAGAATCGTTAGAAACACAGAGGAAGGAGTACTGATTGATAAAGGAAAGTGGCTCCTGAAAGAAAATCATTTGTTAAGAGTATCATCTCCTGAAAATTCTGGCTTATATGGCAATGCAGATACCACATCAGTGGATACTCTACTTAATAACAGCAATGAGGTACCATATTCACATTTTGGAAATTTGGCTGAGCTATCCTCTTCAGAATTGGAGGAACTGACTCAACCCCTTGAAGTGAAATGCAGTTATTTTAACATGCCTCATTGTAGTGACTCTGAACCTTTTTGTGAGGATTTGCTAGATGTTCAAAATAAAACTTGTGCCAAGGAGGGAATACCAGATCATCATGCAGAGGAGAAAGCTAGTCATAAGTCAGAAAGAGTATGCACATCAGTCACTCATGTCTTTACATCTGCTGGTAACAAAGTCCATCCTGTCTCTGATGATACTATTGAAAACCAACCATTGCCTGGTAATAATGTAATTCGTGGTGCACTTCAGGAAGGTGACTCTCTGGATAAGCTCTATGCTATTTGTGGCCAGCACTGCCCTATACTAACTGTTATCATCCAACCTATAAATGAGGAAGACCGAGGATTTGTATATTGCAAAGATTCTGATATTGAAAATTTCTTGGGTCTCCATTTATGGATGAAAATACACCCATATTTACTACAGTCAAACAAAACCATGTTCAGAGATGAGAACAATAAAGCAAGTGGTAGAAAAGCATTTATTGATAATACCATTGATGATACATTTGATCAGCTTTATTTTAATAATACATTTGACTTGGATAAAAGAAAATTAAGAAAATTAAAAGGAATTAACTCTTTGAGCTTAGAGGAAGAAAATAATTTAAAGAAATTTCAATTATATTTAAATAAAAAGTTTTGTGTGAATTTCTTGGACACATCATTGTTGGTTGTGGATGATGTGAATTCAAATACACAGGACCCCACCAATCAGACAAATGAAATCTTTGAAGTAGTTGATGAGAATAACAACTTACTAAATAGCAGATTTCAGAACTCATTAACAAATCTCAACCAAGTAGTAAGAGAAAGTAGCAACTGTCATTTCTCCTTTGAAATGAATGGTCAAACCTGCCTATTTTACCAAGTTGAGACATCATTAAATATTAGCAACAGAAATGTATTAGAAATATTTTATATATTTGAGGATGAAAATCTTTTTATTTGGGAAGAGGAAAGCCAAATTGATCTTGAAAACAGTGATGAACAAGACTTATAATTTTAATATCAGCACAGCCTTTTAAAATCAGTGTGTTTTTTCCTCATAATGAGATGAAACACATGGGATGGATATAGACTAGATAACCTCTAAAAATTTCACACTTTAAAATGAGCTTATTCTAGAAAGTTTGCACTTGGATAATCTGATTTGACTTTCATTATTCTTCTGTTCTTCATTTTTCCAAAAATTACAGACTCAGTTTTTATTCTATTATTTTTGAAATTTCTGTGTGTTTTCCCCTGAACATACGTAATTTCCTGGAACTGTGATTTTTTTTAGAACATCATAAAAACCCTAAGGACAGGAATTCTTTTTTCTCTCTTTGTATGTTGTTCATTTTAGTGCAAAATGTGTATTGAATAAATGGAATAGACATAGTCTCAAAGTGTATTTCATTTATTAATTTTAACTCTGATTTAATAAAGGTATGAAGGTAAGATCTCCACAACAATCTCATAAGTTTCTTCCAAATGTGTTGAATCTAGTTTCCTCAGAACATCTATCTAATGAACTCACAAGCCTTTCCAAGGGACAGGATTCACCATTTTTCCTCATAATTAGAAAAGGATGCTTTACTACTATGCTGCCTCTTTGTACTTTGCCTAGAAATTATAATCTTTTAAACAGTAGTAAAATGTCAAGAAATCCAAATAGGTCAGAAAAAAAAGAAGGAAAAACTTAAGGCATGCTCTGTGAAGAAAAATTAAAGGAGCTGGAATGATTGAACTTGGGAAAGAAAATTTAAAATTTAAAATGCTCAAAAAACTGCCGTGAAGAGGAACTTGACATTTTTTTTATGTTCAACTGCATTGATAAAAACTTAATTAGATATAAGGAAAAACATATTGCCTAGAGGGATAAATAAATTTGATTAGACTATAAATTGCTTGTTTTGTATACTTGTGGTATTTTGCCTGGGATTTATCCAGGGAACCTTTTAAGATTCCTCCCACTTCATGACTATATCACAGACTATATTGATGGTATAGAAACAAGTCTTATAAAACATTGAAATCTATGTCTCTTGTCTGGAATGGACCTAAAGTAGAACAATTAATGTTTTTTGGAGCCACAAATGGAGGTGCTAAAACAACAAATTTGGTATTGAGTAACTAAAGGTAACTAATTACATAAAAAATACCTCTGGTTTCAGTTTAACATGAGTTATAAATCCATAAACAATTATAAGTTGTTATTTATTTCACCAGATGAAGACTTAACCTCTATGTACAGTATACTTTTTCTACATTATGTGATATGCTTTTCTCATTGAAAAGTAGAGTTTGCCATGTTACATAAGCCTCTGTAATGACCAGTGAGAATTTTGTTGCAATAAAGGGCTAAAATTGTGAAGAAATAATAGAAAAGGGGGAATTTCTGTTAATTTTGTGCCTACTTTATAGTAGGTCTATTGTAGTCTTACAGATCTATTAAGTGTAATCCTCATAAAGACACTGAGTTTGGCTTTGCTATACTCCCTTTTTATAGGTGACAGAACCTAGAGGCAGGGACATAAAGTACTGTCATTGGTGGTGCATAGTACCACTGTCAGAATTTGAACCCAGACCTTTGTGCTTGAAAATCACTGTTATTTTTATTACACCTTTATTCTTTTTATGTAAGGAAAAAGTAAAATATTTAAAAAACTGGGCGCCTGCGTGGCTCAGTTAAGTGTCTGACTCTTGATTTCAGCTCAGGTCATGATCTCGGGATTGTGAGATTAAATTAATTAAATAAATAAAATTCTCTCCTTCTTTCTCTCTGTACCTCATCCCCCTCTACCTCTCCCTCTAAAATATTTATATTTATATTTATAATTTATATCCTATATATTTAAAAAATTTAAAAAATTAGTACTCTCACCAGAGAAGAGAGAGAAGGAAATTAATTTGGAAAGAGAATGATGTTTAGGTGTATCAAGGAGGTTGGGAAAATCACAACAGCCAGGAGCTTACAGGAAAATATGGCATGTACCATATGGTTTTTTAGTAATTATACTACATGTGTTTCATTAATACAATAACACTGCTAGGTGGCCCAGATGATATTGGGAAAAAGAAATTGAGAGTGACATAAATGAATTAGTAATTCATGACTGTGTAATGTACTTATTTAAGATGAATGGGTTCATATGCATTGAATTCAGAGATTTGGATCCACATCTTATATCATGTTTCTATCCCAATTCTAGCATATTGCTTGGGACATGGTAAGCACCTAGTAAATATGTGTTGAATGCTTACCCCTTATTATCTTCAAATACATATAGGGAGATATGCAAAGATGCTGAGGGATAGAACTTAAGTTTTTTGTATTTTATGAAGACTTGCATTAAAAAATATCTTGTAACACAATGAAAGAAGACTAAATGAAACTTCAGAGGAAATTTAAGAATTTTGCATAGACCTGGCTTTTGCTTTAAAGATGAAGTGCCCGAGGTTGAGGAAGGGATCCTAGCTTATTGTGTTCTGGAGAATATAGCCAACTTGAGAATCTTGGAATCCAGGTGGAATGGTGTAATTATTTTTATGCCCACAAGATGTCAGCTGCGCTATGCTTTACCAGAAGCTCAATTGCAGCATTCAGAAAGAGGTTTGCATGGCTAAAGGGAGTGCAAGGATAGAGACAGTCTCTGGGCAGTTCGCTTCTGCTTCAAAGAAAACTGAGGACCCAATTGTACAGGCAACCCCTCCTCCCCACCCCAAGTCTTAAACCCGGAGGGCATATCAGTACTCAGAATTAGAGGAAATAGTCTGTTAGTAGCAAGGAGCTGAAGTTCAAAAGTAGAGGGGATACTAAAAAATGCAAGCTATTCAATAATCATCAGAGTTGATCCCAAGGAAAACTGAATTTGGAGAGAGTGAGGACAACCCAAAATCCTAACTCCAGTTGAAACTAAGTTAATGAATCATTAGCTCAGTGGGTAGGGGTGATTTTCCCATGGTTTACAGATATTTTATGTCTTGTCTTTTCAGTGACGTAAAACACGTCCCGTTTTCAAGGTTTAAACTGAGGTATCAAAGCCATGTTTCATGTTTGTAGCACACATTTTATTAGTTTCCTCATCTGTAAAATGGGGATACCACTTTATTTTTTAAAATTTTTAAAAAATATTTTATTTATTTGTTAGAGAGAGAGAGCACAAGTGGGGGGAGCTGCAGAGGGAGAGGGAGAAGCAGACTCTCCACTGAGCAGAGAGCCCAATGCAGGGCTTGATCCCAGGACCCTGGGATCATGATCCAAACTGAAAGCAGACGCTTAACCAACTGAGCCACCCAGATACTCCTGTGGCTACCACTTTAAAGGTCTTATCTGTAAAATAAATGTGCCTTTTAAGTTACCTTATAAGATTGTTGTGAGAGGATCACTTCAAAGAATGTTGGTAAAAGCTAATAGCACAGAACTTGGTACACAGTGCTTAATACATTTTAGCTGTTTTGTTTTTTATTTACAATTTAATTTTTTTTTGCCCTTCAAAAATTGAGGTACAGTTAACTTGCAATGTTACATTAGTTTCAGGTGCACAACCTAGGGATTTGACAACTCTACATTTTATGCTATGCTCACTACAAGTGTAGCTACTGTCTTGTCACCATACAATGCTATTATAATACCACCGACTATATTCCCTATGCTGTACCTTTCATCCCTGGACTTATTCATTCCATAACTGGAAGCCTTTACCTACTATTGCCCTTCACCCATTTTGCCCATCCCCCC